>NC_037669.1:126359629-126488394 GCF_003255815.1 Theropithecus gelada
TCATCACTGGCCATCAGAGAAATGCAAATCAAAACCACAATGAGATACCATCTCACACCAGTTAGAATGGCGATCATTAAAAAGTCAGGAAACAACAGGTGCTGGAGAGGATGTGGAGAAATAGGAACACTTTTACACTGTTGGTGGGATTGTAAACTAGTTCAACCATTATGGAAAACAGTATGGCGATTCCTCAAGGATCTAGAACTAGATGTACCATATGACCCAGCCATCCCATTACTGGGTATATACCCAAAGGATTATAAATCATGCTGCTATAAAGACACATGCACACGTATGTTTATTGCGGCATTATTCACAATAGCAAAGACTTGGAATCAACCCAAATGTCCATCATGTGTCCTTTGTAGGGACATAGATGCAGCTGGAAATCATCATTCTTAGCAAACTATCACAAGAACAGAAAACTAAACACCACATGTTCTCACTCATAGGTGGGAACTGAACAATGAGATCACTTGGACTCGGGAAGGGGAACATCACACACCGGGGCCTATCATGGGGAAGGGGGAGGGTGGAGGGATTGCATTGGGAGTTATACCTGATGTAAATGACGAGTTGATGGGTATTGACGAGTTGATGGGTGCAGCACAACAACATGGCACAAGTATACATATGTAACAAACCTGCACGTTATGCACATGTACCCTAGAACTTAAAGTATAATAATAAAAAATAATTAAAAAAAAAAAAAACTGAAGTAGAAACAAGTAGTTAATAAAGACTCCAATGAGGTCAAATCAAATAGTGAATGGCACATAGACATTCATTAAACATCAAATGAATGCATCTATTAATGTATGATAGTAAATTCTGATAATTTTAGCAAAAAAAAAAAGTCAAAGGATACACACAAACCAAGAAACAATCAAGTATAGAACTCTCCAAGCTCAACAGTTAATTTATATAAAAATTTCCTTTTATGTAAACTATGAAGCAGAAAAACAATAGACTGGTTTTGAATAGTCATTAGAAAGCAATATAAAAATAATTAATACATTTCAGTTACAATTAACAAATGATAAATTGAAGTTGGTGAGCAAAAATATAGGATAAATTTGAAGATATTAAAAATATTATCTAGAAATTCATTTTCCAAGGAAACTCTACACATTTCAATAAAATGTAATTGATATTCTACACAAAATAGGGCATTAAGGACAAAGCAAAACACCATAAACTATCTCTCAATTAAGAAATGAAACTTTTGAATTTTTCATGCAACAGAGTGCTTACTCACACAATGTTGCAGAAAGAAGAGATTGTTAAGATGTTATCAACATGATGGCAAGTGAAAACTGGGCAGAAATTGAAGTAGGAAGAGAGCATGAAGTCATTTGGGAAAGAGAAACATCCAGCTGCGATCTGCTTATGGATGGCCTTAAATTTAACGTAATGTTTGACATAGCAATATCACTCCTGAGAATTCATTGTGAGAATATAAAGCAAATAAATCAATGTTAAATAAGAGTTATACACGTTTTTTAAAATATAAGTAATAGCTAAAGATCTTGAGACCTTAAGTGAAGAAAAACTCCAAATATTACGTATAACAATTAAATGTCATGCGTATGAATAAATTCTGAAAGGAAAAGTTAAATATTTAACTTAACTATATATATATGCAAATTTGTTTGACAGATTGACAGATATATAAACTACTGTGATTTGTAATATATTTTGGGAGTCTAAAATTTTTATATTCAATGTATCGCATGCTCATTGCAATAGAAATTGATAAAAGTAAGGACCACTATATTTCATCTGGAGACAATCACAATTAATTTTTAATATATTTTTATTATAATCACATTGTAGACAGATGATAAGTAAATGACAGGTAGATAGATTTTTTTCTTTTTATATCTTGTCCTCAGGAACTACGAACAGCCTAGTGTGTTCCGTATTTTATTTACTATATGATAATTATTTTTCAGTTTCATTAAAATTTTCATGTTTAGTGACAGCACATTATTTTTTAATTTTCCTCTTTTCATCAAAAGTTATGTTTTGTCCATTGTTTTGTTCTTTTTTACGTTATAAAATACCCCATTTTACCCCAAAATGTCAAGCTAATGGTCCCAGGAATCTTACTGGAACAAATATGTTTTGTTCATTAGCTCTTGGGTGAAAAGAACAGATAGGCAATGAAGAGATGGTGAAAATGGAAGATAATACGGTGTTTATATCCAATCCCAGCCATCAGGACAATAGGGAATTTTAACCAAGAAATAAATAAATAACTGGAAGAAGGTAACCATGCAATAATCCTGGAGTAGCCTGGAACAGTGGAAGCCTTGAGATGAGAACAAGCACGTGGTGTTTAGTACTGAAAAGGCCAGTGTGTTTAAGGCAGGCATAGGCCATTTCAGGTAAGGTATTTGGGGCTGTAAATATGATAGTACATTTATTTCAGCCATAACAGGAAACAAGGGAATGAAATAATCTGATTCATGTTTAAAACAGTATGGCTACGTGTGATGATTATTTAAACATTTAGATAAATAGAGACAGTGGTAGAAATCTTTTGAAATTATAATTAAAGCAGAACCACTTATTTAAAAAGAAAAAACAACACTCCAGCATGTACAGATGTTGGAAAGGAAATATACGTTTTCCTCTAAAACAACGTATAAATTAGTAAGTATTTTTACCTAATAGTTCCTAATTTATCATCATGACCCACAAAGATAGTTCAAAAGAAAATAAATAGTTAAAAATTATAGTTGCACTAAAAACATTCCTTAGCAGTTGGATAATATCTGAGTACCCTATAAAATTTATTACAATAAAAATAAGAAACAATTAGAAATACACACATACATTAACGACTTACTTCCTAGGTGGAGAATTGAATCTTGACTACTGAGCTACAGCATGGGACTGTCTCTAGTTCCTTCCCTAGAAGGAGTCTAGAGTAGTTAATTCTGAGCTTGCAAAGGCTTTCAACATTTCATATGATTTTTAGAGCTAACTATGACATGAACCCTAACATTCCTGTTCCCTGGAAGGCGGAGAAGAAGAGAAAGTACCGCCACCCGGTTAAAAGGTCAAGCTCCCAAGGACATAAAACAAAGTGAAGACTTCATCCAGTTTTTTTGTTTGTTTGTTTGTTTCAGGGGCCTGCAGTGAAGTTTGTTACTGACCAGCTTGCTGGGTCATCTTGAAAAGCGGGCTTACAGGTGTTCTAAACCCATCTTTTATTTTACAGAAAAATGAATTCATAGCACAAAATACACCAACTTAAGACTAGCCTTAAATTCTTTTTCCCTTTAATCAAAACATTACAGAGGAGATAAACACTGATTTTTTTCTTTCCATTCATTTAACCTTTTGCACACAGATAGAGAAGCCGAAAATCTGACCGGTAAGAAATTCTTACCCTTTTGCCGGCATGCCAGGGTTCTGGATTCCCTTTCCCTGAGCGGCCCTAGTGATCTTGATTGGGGCACCATTGCCCTGGGGGCCAAGCCGCAGCATAAAGAAATTTTTTTTTTTTTCTTTCGTTCTGGCCAGAGTAAAACATGTGATAAAACATAGACATTAGCCGCTCTGCTTAGCAGCCAATATCAAACTAGCAAGGCTTAAATTTGCCTTCAGCTGAGCCCCATCACCTTTAATCCAACCTCCACCTGGGAGTTACAATACATGGTCTCTGGACAAGATGGTCACCCTGAGTAACAGAAACAGATAAGAAAGGGAAAGGAGAGAGAGAGAGAAAAGCACTGCCTGTGGCAGAGTGGGGAAGGTGAAATGATCTGGGAGGCCAGAGAAAGACCCACCCATTGCAGCCACATTGAAAAGTTCAGTCAGCTGCTGTCGGTGGAGCAGGGATCTTTTCCAGCAATCCTATCAGGTTTCAAGTTTCCCCCTTTTAGGGAGGAAAAAGCTCCCGATGACCCAGGATCCTATATATGCCTAATCCTATTACCCACAGCTGTCAGCCAAAGAGTGCAAGGCAGATTGATCCAAAGAGAATAGCAGTGAACATTCCATAGTGCCAGACCTGTTCTTAAAGGGACTTTACCTGTCCAGTGTGGTGGCTCATGCCTGTAATCCCAGCACTTTGGGAGGCCAAGGTGGGCATATCACGAGATCAGGAGTTCGAGACCAGCCTGGCCAACATAGTGAAACCCCATCTCTACTAAACACACAAAAATTAGCCGGGCGTGGTGGCGGGCGCCTGTAGTCCCAGCTACTCGAGAGACTGAGTCAGGAGAATAGCTTGACAAACCTGGGAGGCAGAGAGTGCAGTGAGCCGAATATGTGCCACTGCACTCAGCCTGGGCTACAGAGTGAGACTCTGTCTCAAAAAACAGACAAACAAACAAACAAAAAGGTCGGTGTGGGGTGCGGGGGAGGCTTTACCGAGCGGAGCCTCTAACCTTCTACATTTTAGAAAGGACTCTAACCCTGCTAAGTTGGGCCTCTAGCCCTAGGTTGGTAAAGCATCCTTTCCTTTTATTAAAAGGAACCATGCAGTAAGAATGTGTTTTCTTTTATAACAGCACAAAATTGGAGAAATTGGTTATTTTGCTAAGGCTCTGACTGGAATAGTGTGTTTTCCTTTAGGGAATTAAAATCGACTTATAGAGCCAATAAAAGCCCTGTGGAGAACTGACTTCATAGCTTGCCTACAACAGTCCCTATTGAGGGTTTCTGACCTGTGGTGAATAAAGGTCACTTTCTGACAGGTCCAGGAGCTGCAAGTTATCTTGGGACTTCAAGAGGAAAGATATTTACACACCTCGTAGGTATTTGAGGATACAAACCAATGGCCAGGATCAGCTTTAAAAAAACTTTTTTCTAAGATTCGTTCTATGGAACAGAGTTCCATCAAAACCAATTTAAAAAGAGCTTATGTGAAAAATAATTATTCTTGCTGCACTTCATACAAATAATCAGGCCAAGTATAATAAAGCAAATCAGTCTTACCATGATTTGTCCTTAGTAAAAATGGGAAACTGGAGAGATAATTATTATGTTTCAAGAACTATGGTTCACTTGTTATTAAATTCTAGTCTCATTAGTTCTTTCTAAGTTTGTTTCTGCAATTTGGGCTAACCCTACTTACTCCTGTGAACCAACCAGCGATCTCTGATTGTTGTTCAGCAGAAACAAGAGGGATGGGGAATGTAAAAGTCTGGATCAGTATTCAAATTCTGGGCACATTACAATCAAGTAACAACCCAATATCAGTTTAGTTCCAACAGTTGCCTAGTTTATGAAGAAACTTAGTTTACTTGGAATAAATTTACTTATTTTGCTTTACTCCTGTGAAATATATTGCTGTTATCCTCTTTGTGTAGGAATACAGGAGGAGTTTAGTGAATCTTTTCTTAAATTAAACACTTATTAATCTTCCAGATACCATCTTTTGTTGAAACTCAGGAGTTATGAATGGACCTTACCATACTGATGCTTTGTATCTGAGCTCCTCTCTACCCTGAATGCAAGAGACCCCCATAGTTAGCCAGAAATATCATTTCCCCTATTCAGCCTGAAAAAGTTACAGAAGATGGACCTTCATCCCTCTACAATCCTTAAGATTAAGGGTTCTCTTATAAAAGGAAGGGAGGGAATGTCAGAGACTTGTAAGCCAGAGCAACTCCATTGTAAACAGGAGCTGGGTAAAATGAGGCTGAAATCTACTGGGCTGCCTTCCCAGATGGTTAAGGCATTCTAAGTCACAAGATAAAATAGGAGATCAGCACAAAATACGGGTCATACAGACCTTGCTGATAAAACAGGTTGCAGTAAAGGAGCCAGCCAAAACCCACCAAAACCAAAATGGCCACAAGAGTAACCTCTGGTTGTTCTCACCGTGATCCCTAATCCATCATGACCTCTGTCTTTGTAAAAGGGCGAAATTTGGATACAAGGAAAGACATGCACATATGTACTACATAAAGGTAAAAAGTGATGTGAATGTGATTGTAGAGATCAAGGTGATGAACTTACAAACCAAAGAGTGACAAAGATAACCAACAAAGGACACGGATCTAGGAGACAGGCATAAAGCAGATTCTTCCTCACAACCCTTTAAAGCAGATTCTTCCTCACAACCCCGAAAGGAAACCAATCCTATCATATTTTGATCTTGGATTTCAAATCTCCAGAAACTGTGAAACAATATATTTCTGTTGTTCTGAGGTACCTAGTTTGTGACACTTTGTTACAACAGTGCTAGGAAACAATTACAATGTGTTTTTAAGAGGAAGCAGTTGGGCTTCCTGACATAAATCACTGACAAATTACTTGTATGCACTCACCAATCTTGCTATGCAAGCTCTTTTTAAATTGGTTTTGATATTCACCATTTAGATCATGCTCTTTAATTTCATTTTGAATTATTTTGGTGATATGACCTAGGAATCAGTGGCTTTTAGTAGCAGCCATAAATCAAAGAAAAGAATGTCATAAGTAAACAACAAGCTAATTATGAATCTGTTTCTATATTATTGTTGTCTAGGTGTTTTATACTTTCAATGTTACACAGCTATCACCAATATTTTTTGAGGGCCTACTATGCTCAGAATGGTACTAAAGCTTGAAATGATGACACTCCTTTTTCTTTTCATAGAAATGATGAGGCAGGACACAAAACCCTAACAGTTTATATGTAGGCAAATACCTAGCTATAACAGAGGCAAATATTTACTTTCTACTCATGAAATCTCCCATTGTCTCCACTACCTACCTATAATGTATCAGCAATTTACCTCAGAGGAGTAATTCACATCCATTTGGCCTACTTGAAAAAAAAAAAAAAAAATCCTGGTAAACAGGAACTAAATGCATTTTAATTTCCTACAAATCTGATCCAAAACATTTATTTTAAAAATTTGATTATATTTATGTTTTATCATGTTATAAGATAGTTTTCTATAATTTTGCATTCCATTTATTTTGTATTACATACATTTTGCCAGTAAAAAGCAGAAATCAGGTACCCTTGACTATGGGATCCTGGGAGGCAGGGAGCAGTAAAGACAAGAAACTGAGAGGAGAGGGGAATTGGAGCCCCATGGTACAGTCAACCTGCCTATACTTGTTTCTTTTCTTTCTTTTTTTTTTTTTTTTTTTTTTTTTGTATATTCCCTGTGATTTTTTCTTTGTTATTAGTTAAAACAAGAGAGTAAGAAGAAGGGGATGCTTTTCTTATATACCCTCAAAAGTTAAAAATATAATTGTAAAAAGGCTAACATGATTCTATTCTATTTTACATATGAAACATTCATGAAAATATATAGTGATATTATACACAATTTTGATATAGGTAAGTACAATATTCTGATGTCATTGTGTTGCTTTAAAATATTTACTAGATTATTAACTACTTCTGCCTATATTCTATATGTTCAGCAGAACATGTAAGGCCCTTCTCAGTGTGGCCCACATCCCTCTATTCTTTATCCTCTCTTCCTGTTATACACCCATACACACACTCACACCCGTCCACCATAAACACATATTGTTGTAGCATATATACATATATATATATATATATATATATATATATATATATATTTTTTTTTTTTTGAGACGGTGTCGCGCTCTGTCGCCCAGGCTGGAGTGTAGTGCTGCAATCTCGGCTCACTGCAAGCTCCGCCTCCCGGATTGACGCCATTCTCCTGCCTCAGCCTCCTGAGTAGCTGGGACTACAGGCTCCGGCCACCACGCCCGGCTGTTGTAGCCATATTTTTGAGAGAATATATTTATTTTTGAGTTTTCCAATTTATTGGCATAAGGGGTTCATAATACATTCTCATTACTTAGAAAAAGAGACTTTACTTTTTAGAGTAGATTTAGATTTACAGAAAAGTACTTTAAGTGGAACATACACTTTAAGTTTTCATACACTCATTTTCCTCCCCACCACTACCCCACACTCTCAACAACCATATAGTTATTATTATTATTATCATCATCATCATCTTGCTTAGTGTGGCACATTTGTTACCATTGATGAATCAATATTGTTATTATTATTATTGTTACCTGAAGTCATTACCCTTAGCTAACAGGGTACTTTCTTTGTGTTGTACATTCTATGGTTTTTGAAAGAGGTGTAATGCTATCTGTCTACTATTACAGTATCATACACAATTTCACTACCTTAAAAATCCCAGCTATTCATCTCTTCCTTCCTCTCCTCCCCCTCAAATCACTACCCAAAATTACCTAGCTGCTTATCTCTTCCTTCCTCTCCCCGCCACCAAACCCTAAGAACGATTGATATTTTTACTTACTTTTCAAGAAAGTGAAATAATTGGAATTACATATCATTTAGCCTTCTCAGATTGGATTCTTTCACTTAGCAATATGCACTCAAAGTTCATTCATGTCTTTTTTTACTGCTGAAAAATATTTCATTGTATGGATGTACCACAGTTTGTTTATCCATTCATTTTTCTTAAAGGACATGTTGGTTGCATCCAAATTTTTGCAAGTAAGAATGAAACCACTATAAACATTGGTGTGCAGGTTTTTGCATGGACATAAGTTTTCATCTTATTCAAACAAATACCAACGAATGTGATTTCTGGATCATATGGTAAGAGTATGTTTAGTTTTGTTAAGAAACTGCCCACTATTCCAAAGTGATACCATTCTGCATTCCCACAAGCAAGGAGTAAGTTTCTGTTGCTTTACATCCAGCATTTGTTGTTGACAGTGCTTTGGATTATAGCCCTTACAATGGGTAAATAGTGGTATCTCATTGTTATCTTGATTTGCAATTGTGTAATGACATATGATGTTAAGGATTTTTCTAATGCTTATTTGCAACTGGTATGTCTTCTTTTGGTGAGGTGAATGTTCAGATTTTTTTCCCAATGTTTAACTAAGGTTATTTTAAGTTTAAAAAGTTCTTTGTATATTTTTATACTAGTCCTTTATCAGACACATGTTTTTCAAAGATGTTCTTTCAGTATGTCGCTTTTCCTTTTCCTCACTTAACACTGTCTTTTGCAGAGCAGTTTTAATGTTACCAAAGTCTAATTTATCGTTTTTTTCTTTAATGGAGCATCCTTTTGGTTTTGTATATAAACGGTCACTTCCAAAAGCAATGTCACCTAGATTTTCACCAATGTTATCTTCTAAAAGTTTTATACTTGTATATTTTAAATTTAGATCGGTGAATCATTTTGAGTTAATTTCTGTGAAAGATATATAAACTTGTGACTAGATTTTTTGGTTTGTTTTCAGATTCCAGTGTTGCAACACCATTTGTTGAAAAGACTGAATTGCCTTTGCTCACATTGTTAAATATCAGCTGACTATATTTGAGTGTGCAGTTTCTCGCTATTTTGTTCTGTTCCTTTGATATATTTGCCTATTTTTTCACCAGTACCACACTATCTTGACTTCTGTAGATTTATAGTATATTTTGAAATTGGATTGCACCACTCCTCCAACTTTATTCTTCTCTTCAATATTGTATTGGCTATTCCAGGTCTTTTGCTTCTCCATATAAACTTTGGAATCTGTTTATAAATATATAAAGAAAAAAAGTTGGAATTTTTATTGGGATTGCATTGAGTCTGTAGATCAAATTGGAAAGAACTGCCTTGTTTTTTTGTTTTTTGTTTTTTGTTTGTTTGTTTGTTTGTTTGTTTTTGAGATGGAATCTCGCACTGTCACCCAGGCTGGAGTGCAGTGGTGCAAACTCGGCTCACTGCAAGCACTGCCTCCCGGGTTCACGCCATTCTCCTGCCTCAGCCTCCTGAGTAGCTGGGACTACATGTGCCTGCCACCACATCTAGCTAAATTTTTGTATTTTTAATAGAGACTGAGTTTCACGGTGTTAGCCAGGATGGTCTCCATCTCCTGACTTCGTGATCTGCCCGCCTCGGCCTCCCAATGTGCTGGGATTGCAAGCGTGAGCCACCACGCCTGGTCAGAATTGACATTTTAACAATATTGCCTTCTTATCTATTAACACAGGACGTATCTCTACTTTGTTAGATCTTTTATTTATTTATTCATTTATTTTTGTCGAGACAGAGTCTCGCTCTGTTGCCCAGGCTGGGGTGCAGTGGCGTGATGTCAGCTCCCTGCAAGATCTGCCTCCCGGGTTCAAGCCATTCTACTGCCTCAGCCTCCCTAGTAGCTGGGACTACAGGTGTCTGCCACCACTCCCGGCTAATTTTGTTGTCGTATTTTTAGTAGAGACGGAATTTCACCATGTTAGCCAGGATGGTCTCAATCACCTGACCTCGTGATCCACCCTCTTCGGCCTCCCAAAGTGCTGGGATTACAGGCGTGAGCCACTGCGCCGGGTCTATTCTTTGTTTTTTTTCCTTTACCTGTGCTTTATCAAATAAGAAGTGGTCCCCACTATAACTAGTTTTCTTTAAAGTTTTTTTTTTTTTTTTTTTAATCATCCATAGGTGCTTGGTAGAACATACTTTTTTTGTTTTTTTTTTTTACATAATTCTCTACAAATTCACCTTAAAGTATAAAACTGAATTATCTCTAAGTAAGCTTAATTTTTGTTTTGAGCCATTACTTTGGCTGAGTTCAAAACCATAAAACCATACTCTCAATAATTTCAGTTTCCGTCCTCTCCAAAGTTGGATCTATGTTTGCAAGACTGTCATGGTATGATGGCATTTGTAAGTGGATCTGTCTGGTAATAGATGTCATCTTTCCCTTTAGCCATCAGCTCAATCAGCCACCTTTTCTTCCTCTAGGTTGAGGAGAGTATCCCATAGGTGCTTTTTATTCCTCTCATTTGGCTTGTTGAGAGCTGTTTAGTCTCTCTGATAGTTTGCTATGTTTAAAAATATAGGAATCATTCTGCTTCATTCATTCCATACTAGGACATAGAAAATGTCTGTAAGGTTTTCTTTGAATATATTCCAAATACAACAAACTGTTTTGCTTCTTGAGGTCTATTTGAGGATCTGTCGGGCAGGCCATCAAATTGGAAATAGGGAAAGGATTTCTGTGTTATAGTCTTAAGGCAGAATGTCTTTGTCTCCAACTGACATGGTTTGGCTGCGTTCCCATCCAGATCTCATCTTGAATTCTCATGTGTTGTGGGTGAGACCCGGTGGGAGGTAATTGAATCATGGGGGCAGGTCTTTCCTGTGCTGTTCTCGTGATAGTGAGTAAATCTCATGAGATCTGATGGTTAGTAAAAGGGGGAGTTTTCCTAGGCAAGCTC
Organism: Theropithecus gelada; assembly: GCF_003255815.1. Lineage (NCBI taxonomy): Eukaryota > Metazoa > Chordata > Mammalia > Primates > Cercopithecidae > Theropithecus > Theropithecus gelada. The sequence goes on from NC_037669.1 coordinate 126,370,824, forward strand.
TACTTTCCCTTCCACCATCCACATAAGATATGATTTGCTCCTCCTCGCCTTCCACCATGATTATGAGGCCTCCCCAGCCCGGTGAAAGTGTGAGTTCTCCATTAAGCCTCTTTCCTTTGTAAATTGCCCAGTCTTGAGTATGTCTTTATCAGCTGTGTGAAAATGGGCTAATACACCAATACACTTCAAATTTAGCTCTTAACACCTTTCTATTATTGGATGAGGACTATTCACATTATCAAGAATAATCTTATTTACGGAATGTCAATTCATTGTAAATGTTAAACACATCTACAAAATTCCTGCACAGCAACATATAGACTAGTGTTTTACTAAACAACCGAGCACCATAGACTAGCTAAGCTGACACATAAACTTAACTATCAGTCATTTAAATTTCTTCTAAAACTCCCTGCAATATTTTTCAATGTAATATTTTCTTTCTTAAGTTAAAAAATGAAATGTATTTTAACTTGGAATATGCTACTTTATAGAATTGACAAAATCCTGTAATACCATTATTCTTTCTGCCTAAAATACCTTTTATCTTTTTTAATCTTTTCATTTTAAAGAAATTATTTTTAAAATGTATAATCGACACATGATAATTATGTATTTCTATTGGTTACATAATGATGTGGCCATAAATATAGTGCATTTGTTAAAGGATACAAAATTATAGCTAGATAGGAGGAATAAGTTCTAATGTTCCATAGCACTGTAGGATGACTACAGTTAACAATAACATATAGTTTCAAATAGCTAGAGGGAGAGTTTTGAGTGTTCTCAACACAAATAAATGATAAATGTTTGAGAGAATGCATAGGTTCAATATCCTGATCTGGTCACAATACATATTATTTTCTAAATTTGAAACCGTTGACTCCATTTTTGACTTTTTTTCTGAAGAGAATAGTATTTTTAATTTATAAAATACTCTTGTTACAGGTTCTAAGAAACTTGGTAAACTCAGGGCCAATTCTGAGGATGTAATTTATTTTTTTTTGGTATTAAATTCATAAATATTTTAGCTCAAAAATTTCCTCCAGTACATCTTTTTGCCCAAATTCAGAGTGCCTTTCTTTCATATGTATGTTTTCACAAGACCAAATTTTTCAAGTAAGATTCTTAATTAATTATTCCTTTGAATGTTTGCCAAATTTAATTCTGCAAAATTATATAATTTTTCAGTGACTAAACACTTTGAATCATTTTTAATTAAGAAATATATTTCATAACAATAAAATAAAACATTGTAGATAATAAAACATTATATAAAAAATAGACTAACTATAATCTCTGTAGCTAAACCCTGAGCCTTCATTTCTATGACATATTTTATGTACTTCTGAAGTACATAAAGTAATTTCCCAAATTTTCCAATGTTGTCTGGAGTTTTGTGTATTTTATATGGCATAACATAGGACACAGCATAAACTTCTATCACAAGAAGTTACTGGCAAGGGCAGCAGTATGGAATACTCTTTACTTTAACACCTGAGACCAGATGAGCTGGCTATCTGTAATGTAAGCATTTGCATCTGTGGACAATTCACTTTATCAGCAAGTACATACTCTGTCTTTGAAAGTGCAGCTTTTTCATTACTTTGTATCTGTAAAACAATGAAAGATTGATACAAGTTACAGTAGATATCTTTCATATTAAAGCAGATATTAATGTGCAAATGCTAGTCACTGTACTCACACTCTGAATTCACAACAAAAACTGGAAGTACAAAGTGGAGGTCTACAAAATTCTTTCTAGTATTTGTTAATGTACCTTTTAGTAATGTAGTTTTATTAAATACATGGAAAATATTGGCACAAACACTAAATGGGATAAGATGCTAAGACAACGGTTTTTACCTTGAATTTTCCCAGGCAAACCAGAAACTAAGTTTACTCTAAGTGTAGGTGTAAATCAGCATAGTGTATTGATTATGACTTTTTGGCAAGTGACAAAACACAACCCAAGCTTCCTTATGCTTATAATAATGCACATGAATTAATGTGTTCCCATAACAGAAACATACACAAAAAGATCTAAAGACTCAAGAAATGCATTCGATTCTTTATTTTTTTCTGCTTTTAATTTCCGTTTTGCATTCCTGTTTTTCTCAGGTTTATTTCAGTGAGTTTTTCTCTGCATGGCAGTAAAAAGATGTCATCAGTATCTTAACGTTTTTATTATATTTTGAGTTAAGAATATCAGGAAAAAAAAAAACAGAAAACAAAACCAAAAAAAAGAATTTTTTTTATGGCACCAGCACAATTTTGGGAGGTGAATGGTGTACTCAATTTAAATCAACTTACCATCCTTGAACCAATCAGTGTGACTAGGTGGGTAGGATTTACTGGATAACGAATTTGTCAAGTGCCTAGACCAGTTTTGGGAAACCAGCACCATGTAATTGATAGCCCAAATAGGGAGAAAAATAAAGTTCCCCAATGGAGGGGATGTTGGAGAGACAAAAAAAAAAAAAAAAGAAAAAGAAAAAGAAAAAAATCCAGATATTCACTACAGTATAGTGGGGTGGAAAGGGGAGTGTCTAGAAATTGGTCTCATTGGAGTGGAGAGTACATATTGTACAAGTGGAGAGATGATTTTTAGATGAGATGGGAAAGTATTAAGAATGGCCTTGAAATCCAAGCAGAGATGTTTAGATTAATAACAGGGAATCTTTGCAGCACTGCACTCTAGCCTGGGCAACAGAGCAAAACTCCTCCTCAAAAAAAAAAACAAACAAACAAACAAAAAAAACAGGAAATACTAGCATTAAAAAGAAGAAGAAGAAAAAATACTACTTTCTAGAATTTTTTTGGCAAAAAAAATTTATTTTATTTTTTCCGTACCAAAGAGTAATAATACCATGGTAACACTTAAACAATGTTTTTTGTGATTCATATTCTAGGTCTGCCTATGAATTAAGGCAACATAGTAGCAGGATAAACAAATTATTTTAAGTGTCTTGATTCACTCTGGTTTAGTCCAATTTATGCTGCTATAACAGAATACTTGAGAGAGCAATTTGTAAATAACAGAAATGCATTGGCTTACAGTTCTGGGGATTGGGAAATCTGAGGTCAAGATACCACAGGTGTGGTGTCTGGTGAGGCCATTCTCTTTTTTCAAGATGGCACCTTGTACTCTGCATTCCCTGGAGAGAACGAGGGCTGGATGCTCATATGGCAAAAGACAGAGGGCGGAGAGAGCAAGAGAGGACTAAGCACAGTCTTTAATATAGTACCAATCCCACCCACGAGGGTGAAGCTGGCATGACCTCATCACCTATTAAAGGTTCCACCTCCTAATTCTGTTACAATGGCAATTACATTTCAACGTGAGTTTTGGAGGAAAGAAACATTCAAACTGCAGAGCTTTATTTTTTAACTAATTATTTTTTAACAAATTATGTTCATATATAATTATTGGGTATACAGTGATGTTGTAATATGTCTACAGTGTGGAATGAATAAATCAAGAAAATTTGCATATCTATCACCTTAAATACATATCATTCATTTCTTCCATATAACTCATATAACTGTAATTTATATATATATACCTTATAGCATTTTAAGGATTTAGCAAGCTCAAACACTAAAAATTTAGGGGAGTGATTATATATTTACTCAGTGTTCATGTAAAATAGGAAACATTGAGCTATGCCACATTAATACCTTAAAATCAGCTTTTATGTTTTCTTACTACTTATAAATTTTGAAGACAAAAGGATATATTTATATATACATTTATTTCACTGTTTTGTTTAGTCTGCTCATTACTTTGGAGGACATTCAGAAATGACCTTAACAATAGCAAGTAATTAGAAAGACAGCAGTACATTTGGTGAGAAAGGGTATAGAATAAACTGTGACAGATATACACATTCATGGTAAAAAAAGGACAAGGTCATAGCAGTGAAAATCCAATAGAATCCACAAATGGAATCTTGTTCAAAAAAATAAAAGAGTAAAACAGAACTTTTGTAGAGAGTAGTAATTATCTACGGCACTTAATGATAGGAAACAGATAATGTTTGAGGAAGATAAATAGGAGAATGCTCTGATAAAGAATGAAGAATTAAGAAGTTTAAGGTATTTAAGTATTGCTTAAAAGGTTAGAAAAAGTGATTCAGGATGTGAGTCACAGATTTAAGCCAGGTTCAATAATTCACCATGTGATGTGGATCAAATATTTCACCTCTTAATTTAACTCTGGCAAAATAAGGTGGGAGAGTGAAATGCTTCTTTAGGGCACAAAGTTGAAATTATATTGTGATGAAATCTAGGTTCATGATAAAAAGAAAATCAGACATGGGGAAAGTTGATGATTGGAATGAACATAAACGGAACCAAAGGATAACCCATTAGATGTGGAAGACTACTGTCAAAATTTAATAAGCTAAAGTCATTTCTGGAGATCTCGAGTCATGTTACATAAATTTTCATGTATTACATCCATTATTACTTAGGTATTAAAATAGTATGATTGCTGACACTTCAGGATATTTTTTGTTTAAAAGGAACACAAATTATTTTAACAATTAGGGAGTTTTCATTCAGCCATCTAAATAACTTTTTGAATTTATGAAAAAAAAATGGTTGAAGAATTCAGGAGAAATTGTTTTTAGAAAAGGGGATTATCTATACCATTTAGAATAAATTATTGTCTAGGAGTTTATGATCAAATTGACATTTTTAAAGTACATATATGAGTAACTCTAGACATTCTACGAGTGATTATTTATAGCTTATTTATACCTCTACTCTGCCAGATTCACCACTAATAACTTCCTTGCTCCACCAGATAAATATATTTACCTTATTTTCTTCTCATTATCATCAGGGTACACACACGCACAAAATATAATAATTGTTATTCCTAGGAGAATACCAAGTTATGTGTAATATTTCTTTAATTGCCTAATATTTTTATTTAGGAGAGCTATATACTTATTCCATTTAACATGGACATTTGAGAGTATACTAACTGGATCAAATGTGCAAATTTTTAAAAAATGATTTTTTTCTCTGTTATCAGAATAAACAACTGGAGAATCTCGTTCTATTAACATCTTTGAATGTCTTACATTACCAATTGTATTGAAATTCAGAAGCATAGCTATTGTGGTAGGATGGTTATTAACAATGTCTGGGGAAATGTGTTCTCAGAGTGTGCCAGTATTCTGTACCTGATTTGATAAAGTTATTGCTTCTTATGTTCTCTCATGGTTCTTAGTAGGGAAAGGAAGATATATTCAATATAAAAACAGAAACAGAGAAAAAGAAAAAAAGCAAATAAAAGTGAACAGGATGGGCAATGACAAAGGTATAAAGAAAGAAAATTATCCAATTGATAGGTAGTGACAGTAAATCTGAGGCATTAAAATGTCCTGTTCTTTTAAAGGGAAGCACTCTGACTCTCTCTCTTGTTTATAAGGAACTTGTGTGGAAAACAGTAAGTCAATGTTAGTGAAATGCAGTTATCGAGAGCCTCCAAAAAATACACATAAGACAACTAAAAAAAGATCTAAACGGAGCATCTAATATAGCTTCAACAGAGGAATTAAATGTCTTCAATTTTCTTCATTCTAAACCCAAAGAGGAAAGAAGCTAAAAATATATAAGCACATGATAATAAGCTGAATAGAAGAGACAACATAATATGAGAGGTATAAACATGATTTTGGAAGATATATTGTAATAAACCATTACTGACAGTAAAATGGAGACAGCGTAAAGCGATTATTGAACACTAGAGTAGAATTTCAATAATGGAGACTAAAAAACAATGCAGCAATGCATTCAAAATTCTGAGAGAAAATTATTTTTATATAATTTAAGTTCAGTCAAAACAAAATTAGCGCATAAAAAAATAAATTATCTGACCCATAAGGACTGAAAACATTACTTATAGTATTAGTTTACTAGGCTGTTTAAACAATTACTACAAATTTAGCAGCTTACAACAATACACTTTCTTTACTTCACAGTTTTTGGGGGTCGCAAGTCCAGGCACAGTTGAGCTACACCTTCTTCTCAGGGGCTCACAAATCTCCAATCAAGGGACTAACAAGAGCTTTGTTCTTACCTGGTAGCTCAGCTAGCGAAAGATCCATTTCCCCAATCATGTGGTTGTTGGCAGCATTTAGTCCCTGTAGTTGTAGGATTAAAAACTTAAGGGTTTTTTGGGTATTTTTGTTTTTGTTTTTGTTTTTTTTTCCAGCTGTCTTCCAGATACTGACCTCACCTCTCAGAAACTGCCAACAGTTCCTAGCCATGTGGGCCTCACCAACATGGCTGTTTACTTCATCAATACAGCAAGGAAAGGGAGATACTACAGCAAGACTGGTGCTTCAGTTTTATGTAATACTGTAATATTATCCTATATCTTTTGTGTATTACATCGGTTAGAAGCAAATCACAGGTACTGCACACGATCAAGGGAACATCGAACAAAGGCATAAATATCACGGGATGAAAATCATGTGGGACCATTCTAAAATATGTTCAACACACTTACCATGGCCCTTTTCCAAGAAATGGACAGTGTGCTCCACAAAGCAAGAGAAGAAAGAAGAACATATCTCATTGTGGAAACAAGAATGATGAAACAGGGAATAGGCAAAAGGAGTTCCCAGTATGCCTAGCACAACAACTGTACATCTGGTTTACTGAAAAGTCAGATTTTAATAAGGAGCAAAGATGGAGAGCATCAGGATATTGTAAAGAATAATAGTGATGAGGGATTATCTGATACATTCAACCATGTTAAAGGTCTTATTGAATGAGCTTTTTATCTTTTGTAGAGTTTGGGAAGAATTCATGATAAGCACCTAATTAAGAAAATCAGGAGAAAAAAAAAAAGGAATTCTTGACTCCAGAATAAATAAGAATATGTTATATTCCAGGAAAAAAAATATTAAAATAAAAAGGAAATTTAAATCATATGGAATTTCAGTTTTAGTAATAAGCTGTATTTGGTCCTCCAACAAAACATTGTTGAATATTATTTTTTAGATATTTCTTAGGGCTGGAAATAGAACAGGGAAGGAGAAAAATCCCTGTCCTTATGGAACTTACATTATAAGAAGGAATGATAGAAAATAAATAAATATGAAAATTAATATACAATGCAACTTCAAGCAGTAATGGGTGTTAAGGAAATTAAGCAGGATAAGAAGATAAAATGACACAATGGACACAAAATGGGCAGGACTAATAATGAGATAATCTAAAATGTATAATTAAGTAGGTGGAGATAGGAAAGTGAGGTGACACAATAAGGTAAAACCTCACATCTTCCCTAATAAAGAAGTTATAAAATTAATTAAAATTGTTAAAAAATAAATCCACTATCCAAATATGTGTTATTATTATTTTTTGGAACATTTTAATAAGGAGATTAGACAAAACCATTCCAATCACTTTCAGCTACTCACACTGATTTCAGATGAGAAAGCACATGGGCAGATTGTGAAAGTGAATAGGGTCTATCCCTGACTAAGGTGACAGGAAGAAAATATGAATAAATATATGGGATCCAAGATTAATGCCTTTCACTTGGAAGTAGACACCAGAATAATTAATTAATTAAAAATAATGTCTATGTTCATTGCTTTCAATGCATAGCACACACTATTAAAAATTCACTAGGAAAGACAAACTACTTAGAAAAATAATATTTGGAATTAAGGATGAAATTAGGATTAAAAAAGCTATATGTATTATTGAAACATAGTTTATTTTAAAATATACTGAAACACATAGTTATGACACATTTTGAATATGAGATTGACTTGTGGAGTTTTCATTAATGCCCCAGTGTTACTAGGAGACAATATATTATGAAATCTTGAGTCTGAATCGAAACTATCTTTAGCAGTTAAACAGAGTGAGGAGACAAAATATTTTAAATAAGATAAATAGTTCAGTGACCAAATGGCTAAAGAAACTTTACCCTGGTTCTTTGACTAGTAAAGGCCAAGTGCAGGTCGTTAAAAGTGATGGGATAGAAACCAATGTTTTCATTTACGCATCATAAGAAAATTGGTTGGCTAGTGAATGATAGAGGGTATTTTATTCTATCAATAAAAAAGAATCTTTCCTGAATTGGGGAATTGAAATTCAAGGCATAGGAAGCAAATCTCTGTTATTAAAATGATTTAAAAGTAAGTTATTAAATTAATTAGTATTTCTCTTTCAACTCAAAGTCTATTGTAATTATAAAGCAGATATTCCAGACATTGCACGTCAAAGATTTTGTATCTTTTGAAGCCTTATAAAACGTCTTCTCAACGCTATCCAAATGCTTGTGGTACCTAGTATGACAAGATAGAAGCACTTCCTTCAAGGAGCTTGCAGTCTAGTGGCTACATAATTAAGGGAAACAATGACTGCAGTAAAATCTTGTAGGTCTACAAAAATGTCTGATGAATAGAGTGCTATGGGAAACAGATAAGTTAGTGTAGGTCATCTCCTTACCTCTCAGGATAGTTTTTCTAAAATGTGCCTTGATGCATACTATGAGTCTACACAGAGTCCAATTATTATGTCTGAAGCCCTATGTTAAAGTTAGGAAGGTGTTAAGGAGAGATTTTTTTCACTATATCACAGTATGCCTTTTATGTGGATCACTGGGTATCTTCTTTTTCCTGTGCATGCAATTATTCTGCATAGTTAATATATTTTAATCTCAGTAAAAATTAAGTTTATATCTATTCAAAATTATCCCTCTTCAAGTTGTTAAAAGGCACTAAATATATACCTAATAAAAGGTATAGGCATTGAAGACCATATATTTTAGGCTTGTATCTGATTCTACTTTGTCCCCACCCTTGTATTTCCCACTTTATTGCAATCTATATATGCCATTTTGTGCATTTTGTGTGAATATGTCTACATTGTAGTTTATATATCTACACTGAAATAATACATAAAATAAAGCTACAAAGTTATCAAGGTGTTAATTAACCATCAACCAAACATGTGAATGTGCATAACAAGAATGAAGAAGGCATATAGGTGATTAGCAGAAGGCATAGCTAGAAAGTTAGATTTTTAAGGGTTTTGTACATTTAAGTATGAACTTTGTGCTTCATCCTGCAAATATGGACTACTTCTAAATACTTTTTAACAAAAGACTTAATAGAATTTGTGTTTTAGAAAGTAGGTCCTGCATAAATACAAGATTTGTACTGGTTTTTGAAGGACAATGCAACTGGCTCTCTTAGTAGCCTTGAGTGAGAAATGTACCTTAAGATGAGAAATCTGTAATGATTTTGTACTAGACACATGGGGAGAACACATTCCATGTCAATTCAGTTAACTGGTTAATTATTTAATGCAGAAGACCTTTCATGATGCAATCATGCTTCTGTGTCAACATGGTGGTCACTAGCTAAGATGGTAGGTTTCTACATACGTAGAAACTTTAAGTTCAAAAATTGGCAGTGCCTGTGTTCTTTTAGCTATTCACATGTAACTACATGTGAATTCACAATTATAAGATTTTCTATGTTCTCTGTAAAGATCTTGAAAGAGATTTTGAAAGGAAAATAGAGCAATCTGTTTTCAGTTAACAAACACTAAATCTCATTCTGTGGAAAAATGTCAGATCTATGTTGCTTGAGACAATATGGTAAGAAGAAATGTATCAAGTTATTTAAACCCTTCTTTCATGGTTGAGATTCCAAACAAAGATTATTTTCTTCCATCCATTGTAAAGAGAATTGGAGTTTACTACTTAATTTAGTTTTCAAAGTTGTTTATTTTTTAGTAAAATTTTCTTTTTTCTTTTTTCTTTTTTTTTTGAAGGGGAGTCTCAGTCTGTCACCCAGGCTAGAACAGGCTCACTGCAGCCTTCACCTCCAGGGTTCAAGTGATTCTCCTATCTCAGCTTCCCAAGTAGCTGGGATTACAGTCGCCCATCACCATGCCCGGCTAATTTTTGTGTTTTTTAGCAGAGACATAGTTTCACCATGTTGGCCAGGTTGGTCTCGAACTCCTGAACTCAAGTGATCTGCTCACATCGAATTCCCAAAGAGCTGGAATTACAGGTGTGAGCCACTGCACCTGGCCTTCTTTTATTTCTTAAAGACATTTCTTTCTAAATTGAATTTATTTATTCATTTATGATCCCTAAATAAAATTTTAAGAAACTACTTTCTTTTGTTTATTAAAAGGAAAGCAGGTAAAGGCGTCTTCTATTTTATAATCGCAGTTGTTAAGAATTAGCAAGGCTTTCTAGACTGATTTATGCATGACATCCTTACTGCATGCCATGACAAATGTTAATCTTCAAGATGAGAATGTTTACATTTTTTACTTAGAGATTTGATAACAAAGCAATAAAACTGTCCACTGCTAATATTCACAATTATTTGCTTGATCCTCATTCTGACAGCCTTAGTTCAGATTGACAACTTATTGCAAAAACCTGACTCTGCAAAGTTTCTTTTGTTTTGTTCTTTTGAAGTTTTATTAACACCTTGTATCTACATTCCTTAACTCATGTTAATGAACGAATGGAAGTTTTGGCTTATTTACTTGGCATGATTCAAATCTTATTTGTTAACTTACATTAATGTGTTAATTTAATAGAGCAATAACAATAATCTGCCCTTTTCAACATGTAAAACCAGTTTAAAAATACATTTTCAAGCAAAATATATTTTTCTAAATATTTTCAAAAACATTTAGGACATAATACTCATTTTTTGTTAAACGTATTACCTTCACCCATTCACTGAGTGCCTGTGTTATAATAAATGTAAAAAATAAAATTTAAAGAGAAATTAAATTGAATGAATATTATAAAGAAAGTTATACTTAAATGAAACATTTTACTGCAAAGAAACTCACACCAACTGGTATAATATAGTAGTTCTCAACTGAATAAAGTTTGACTTTCAAGCAACATTTTAGTGCTAAAGTTGAGAAACCTTAGTGTAGTATGATGTAATTTACCTTAACATTTTACATAAGACTAATGAATAACCAAGTCATTGCTATTTCTACTGCCCAAAAGATTCTTTTCAAAACAACAATTTCAAATACACAGATAAACGTCTCAGAAGATATTGCTCCACATTTAAATTAATTATAATTAAAAACTTCAGTATTTACTTAACTCTGGGTATAGTTTCATAGCAACTGCTCATTTTCTGTAAATATTTGTTGACATCTCTCTTAAGGGACAAGAGAATAATTTGGTAAGGTATTTTTCTTAAATTCCAGTCGTTATTAATATGAACATAGGTTAAGGCACAACAAAACTTTAGGACTTCAGCTTTTCATCTTTTCCATAAACTGAAAAGGATCCAATATTGCTTTGAGAAAAATCTTAGCTCTGCACCATGAAAGACTGCACTCAGTTTTGAGTTGATGAAGGATAGACTTAGATTTAGGCACCTCAATTTTCATTAAAAAGTGTCATTCCTAAGTCTAGCTTATTTAAGGCTTGAAAACACAACTTGCAGTACAGGATCAACAATGTATCTGTCTTCGGATGAGGAAGATAATACTTAGGAACATGCTAGAAGCATGTGCAATCTCTTTATTTGTCTGTACTGTAAAGTGGAATTAGGCCATTCCAGGAAAACCTCCATACCTGGGACTACATTATGGCTATCAGCAGAATAGATTTTTCTAAACTGTACTTTGATATGATGTCATCAACCCAAACAGAGATATGAAATAGTCCTATGAACCTCCTTGTTTTAATTCCCAGGTTTGAAAACATTTTTCACAATGTCCTCCTTTTCAGAGTTCACAGGGGCAAAAATAGAAAAGTCTTTAGTTTTTGTTCCGAGGTAGTTATGGTACTCCTGGGACACAACTATTGTGGAAACTGTTGATTGTGCTAACGTATATGGTTGCCAGAAAGCACAGGATTGAACTTGAAGACCACCATAGCATACAGGAGTTTGTTTTTAATAAACTTTCTTCAATCTTTTCTCATATGTACTGCCTTTATATTCTCCTTGCTATTGTATCCTAATTTAAATATTATGAGTTTTGACTGTGTTTAGCTTTAAAATATATATTTGTGGTTATCATTTTTGTATTTTTCAGACTGAAAATTATGGTTTTGATGCTTATCATAGTATGTCAAGTGAAATTTTAAGTAGCCCAAGTCTTCTTTACATAGAATAGAGACCTTATCCCAAGTCTCTCTTTGATGACTTTATATCATACCATGATGGTGCAGAGATGGCTTTCCATATAGAGTTGTTATGTTTATCACAGTAAATTAGCTCCTAGAAACTGAGACTCTTCTCTACAGATATACTGAAGAAATAGTCAATGGATTTTATGTGTTTAGGCACTGAATCAGCTAAGCTCTCCATGTGGCCATCATTTTTTTCTATTTCAAATGCTGAAATAAAACATATGGAGCAGAAAATATTTCGGAGGGGATCTTTCACCATTTTTTTGTGGGATAATCACAGAACTGAAAAAAAAAAAGGAAATGGAAATGGGATTGATATTTTTATAGCCTGTATAAATTCCAGATTTAGATGCAGTTATCCTTTATGTATTGTGATAGGGTGGTGGGGCCTAAGGGAATACCCTGGGCCACTGGGTTAGTAGAGAATCTCTCTGGGTTCTGAAAGTATTATTCTCCTGAGCATAACACTCTGATCCCTCCCTGTCTCCCTCCCTCCCTCCCTCCCTCTCTCTCTTTCTCTCTTTCTTTCTTTCTATTTATTTATTTTTTGATGAAGTCTTGCTCTGTCGTCCAGGCTGGAGTGCAGTAGTCTGACAGGTCACTGCAACTTCTGCCTCCCAAGTTCAAGCAATTAGCTGCCTCAGCTTCCCGAGTAGCTGGGATTACAGGCGCCCATCACCCCGCCTGGCTATTTTTTGTATTTTTAATAGAGACAGGGTTTCACCATCTTGGCCAGGCTAGTCTTGAACTCCTGACATCGTGATCCACCCGCCTCAGCCTCCCAAAGTGCTGGGATTACAGGCATGAGCCACCATGCCTGGCCAACACTCAGATTTCTAACTAGTGTAGACCACATTCTTTCATTGTCTTTCATCTTCACTTGCTATTTTATTCAGGCATTAGTCATCTGGCTCAGATTTTCTGTAATCTCATTTCAAGTAGCTTCTTCATTACCTGATTAGACCCAATGCTTGTCACTGCTAACCCGATTTCCTCAAGTCTTATACAATGAGGTCTGTTAGACTCTGGGTCTGTCTTAGCAGATGGGTTAAACTTAGACAAGAGGTTGAGTTATTTATGACTAAGTGAAGAAAGAAAAAAGAGATCTCAGAATAATGTAAAATTTAAGGAAATAGTTGTTAAAAATTACATTTTGGTTAAAATAATAAACATGGGAGATTTAGCTATAGGGATTCTGAAAATAAACTGAGGTTCTTATTTTATTATAAACATACAGTTTATACAAAAAGAATTATTTTATAATAGATACTCTGAAAATTCAGCAACTGAAGTCTTCTCTATCACATTTTTTATAAAAATAGCTAAATTTATTTAGCACATATCTTTTGCTAGGTACTCTGCTAAGAACTTGGCATGCCTTATGTTATTTACTTTCTTTTAGGATTGCACTGTAACCCCAGGACTATTATTATTCCTCAGTAGATATGAGGAAACTAATGTTCAAAGAGATAAAAATGTTATCAAAGACATACATTTAGGAGGTGGTAAAGCTAGAATAGAAAACCAGGTTTCTGACCCAGCCTATTTATTTAATCACTATGACATACTGGTATAAAGCTGACATCTTGAAAAGTATATCTCCTTTATTGAAAATGAAGCAGTATTATATCCAGTTCTTTGATATCATATTTTATTTTTAACATTCATTGAGATCTAGTTTACATTTCTTACAATTTACTTGTTTCAAGTGTACTATCTAGTGTTTTTTTGCTATAGTCACAGATGTGTGCAGTCATCACCAGAGTTGATTTTAGAACATTTTGTCACTTCTAAAAGAAACCCCCTACCTTTGGTTAACTTTTCCCAAGCCCCATCCCCATTCTCCATCCCCTCTCCTTAACAATCACAGATGTACTTTCTGTCCCAACAGACTTCCTAGCTCTGGATGTCTTATATTAATGGAATCACATAATAAATGGTCTTTTGTAACTAGTTTTTCATTAGCATAATATTTTAAAGGATCATCAGTACTGTAGTATGAGTCAATATTTCATTATTTTTAATGGTCAAATAATATTCCAATGAATGTGTATGCTACTGTTGTTTGTTTGTACATTCATACATTGATGAGTCCTTGCCTTGTTTCAACCTTTTGGCTATTATGAATAAAGTTAGTAAAAATATTTGTGTACATATTTCTATATGGACATATATTTTCACTTTTATGGATACAATGTATATCTAAAAGTGGAATTCCTAGGCCATATAGTAACTTTACATTTAATTATTTGGGAACTGCCAAACTATTTTCCAAAGCAGCTGTGTCATTTTAAAATTGCGTAGTACATAAAGTTCTTATTTCCTTGTCAATATTTTTGATATCTGACTTTTTGATTCTAGTCATCTTAGATGTGTTTGATATCTCATTGTGGCTTTGGTTTGCATTTTTCTGATGATGCATGATGTTACATGTATTTTTATATGCTCACTAGACATTTGTGTATCTTCCTTAGACAAATGTTTATGTATATATTTTGGTTAGTTTTTAATTGGGTGCCTTTTTATTAGGTAGCAAGATTTATTTGCATGTTCTGAATTTAAGCCCTTTATCAGATATATGATTTATAAATATCTTATTCTGTGGATAATCCTTTTACTTTTTAGAAGCTGTCTTTTGAAATACAATTTTTAAGAAATTTTTGATGGTGTCCAATTAATTTTTTTCTTGTTGCATATTTTCAGTTTCATCTAATAATTATTCGTGAAATCTAAGATCACAAAATTTACACTTTTTGAGATTTTAAAGAATTTATAGTTATAACTCTTACATTCATGTTTTGATTCATTTTGACTTTTAATTTTTGTATGCAGTGTGAGGTATGGATCTAAATTCATTATTTTTCCAGGGGCAATTTTCCCAGTTGTGCAAGTTCTATCTGTAGAAAAATCTATTTTTCCCGCATTGGATAGAGTCATCATTATTGTTAAAAACTAGTTGTTCATAAATATATGGGTTTATTTCTGGAGTCTCATTTTTATTCTGTTGATCTACATGTTTATTTTGCACCATTACTAAGCTGTCTTAATTAACATTTGTAGTATGTTTTGAAGTTAGGAAATATGAGTCATCAATCTTTGCTCTTCCTTTTCAAGATTGCTTTGACTATTTTGGATCTTTGTAATTTAATAGGGATTGTAGAATCAGCTCATAAATTTTTACGAAGAAGTCTGATTGGTCCTGATGAGAATTCCATTTAGTTTGCGATTAGTTTGGGGAGTATTTCTATCTTAACAATGTTAAATCTTCTAATCCGTTAATATGGGATGTGTTTCTGATAGTTAGATCTTCTTTAATTTATTTAAACAGTTTTTCATATTTTTAAGAGTATACATTTCACACTTTCTATAAATTTCTTTATAAGAAAAAAATGAAATATTGTCATTTGTGGCAACATGGATGAGCTAGGAAGACATTATATTAAATAAAACAACCCAAGCACAGGAAGGTAAATACTGCATGTTCTCACTCATATATGGGAACTAAAAATGTTAATATCATGGAAGTACAGTAGAAAAGTTGTTACTAGAGCCTGGAAAGGATAGTGGGGAAGGGAATAGAGAGTGGCTGGTTAATGAATACAAAAGTATAGCTAGATAAGCTGAATAAGTTCTAGTGTTCAATAGAACTGTAAGCTGACTCTAGTAAACAATAATTTATTGTACTTTTTCAAATAGTTAGAATACAAGGTTTTGAATGTTACCAAAATAAAGTAGTGATAAATGTTTAAGGTAATGGATATGCTAATTATTTTGACTTGATTATTACAAATTATATACATGCATCAAAATATCACATTGTATCTCATAAATTTGTAAAATTATTGTGCATCAATTAAAAACAATAATAAAGACAAAAATATTTATAAATGTTATTTTTGTTGCTATTGTAAATGAAATTGTTTTCTTTATTTCATTTTTGGATTGTTTATTGCAACTTTATAGAAATACAACTGGGAAGCCAGGATGGCCAACTAGACACAGCCAAGGAAGAGCATCTCCCACTGAGTGATCAGACCATCAAGAAGACTGGCACACTTTGAACAGAACTTCAGAGAGTAGTCACTGAGAGTGGGTGAAGGGAGGACTCAAATCCTGGGCTAATGCAGGAGGAAGCTGGGAGCCCTGTATACGACTGCTGAGCACCAGGACTCGTTTTTGGCCTCCAGTGTCTCCTGGAAAAGGGGTGAGTTAAATAGGCAAGGAGTGGCCCACTCTCACCAGGGACCTCCAGAATCCTAGCTGCCGAAGACCCCCTGACCCCCACAAACATTTGAGTTGACAGGGAAACCATTTTGGAGAGGTTGCTGGAACAAGACGTCAGTCTGTTTGGACCCCAGAGGGTTTGGTACAGGAAAGGGTGCAATGAGCACATCCATAAACGCCCATACTCCAAGGCTCAGCAAACTCCTCTAGGTGGCTTTGGCCTTTGTTAACTGTTAGATTTGGACACAGCAGGGTGGCTTGGCTCTGGGATGGGGCCAGTCTGATTTGAGGGGCCACTCTGTCTGCCAACCTCTCCCAGAGTCCCTGCCTGTCTGAATCCACTTGCAGTGTAGCCCCAGATGCCCAATCTGAGTGCTTCCCAAAAGCTGCTGCCATTGCTCTTGACTGGAAGACTGCACTTGATCATTGAGGAGCTCCAGCAGATTGTCCCTTGACAATGTGCACCCACTGACCTGCATTTTCCTACGAAATACAGCATCCCCAACCCACTACACAACTTTGCAGATGTACACACATGAGCAAACCTCACTGCCCCAGATTTGCCAGTGTGTGTGTGGACTCTGCTGCCCTGCAACCACAAGCACAAGTGCACCCACAGATGTTGCCACCTCACTCCAGTCAGTGCCTCATCCCTGTCAATGTGTACACACCCAGCCTTGCCACCACAGCTGGCACAGAGGTGGGTGCACATGCTGCCTCCCCACCACCATATGGACACTGGCATCTGTGTGCACCCAGCACATTGTGCACCTGGCACGTGTGTGCTGCTACTGCCATTGGCACACCCGCATGTGTAGACACTGCTACTCTGTTCTGTTAAGGATGCTGCCATTCCACCACCACCAGTGACTTTGTGCATGCTGCAGCACTGCCACCACTGCCAGGGCCCTGCCCTGACCAATTTGCATGCACACTGCCATGCCATCAACACTGCTGTGATGCAGGTGTGAACATGGACCTCACTGTCATTGCCACAATGAAGCATTCTGGGTGGCACTTCCCATGGGAGTTTTGTTTCCAGGGAACACTTTAGCCCTTTCAGTATAACAGGTGCTTCACCTCAAGGAGGCAGAGCATAAAGGAACAAGTCTGCTGCCAACTGCCCAGGTTTAGAGCATGCAGCTCAGAAATGTTGAGCTGAGCCTTGGCCCCATAAAATCTTCCAGAAATGAAGCTAGTCAACTGAATCCACCTTATACTACAGTCAAACCCTAAAGGGCATTTAAGACTATAAAAGCAAAAAAAAACAAAAAACAAAAAAAAAAAAAACAAAAAAACCCAAAAAAAAATCATTCAAAGAACAGCAACTTCAAACACTAAAAGAACATCAGCACATACAGATGAGAAAGAACCAGCATAATAACTGTGGCGACTCAAAATGTCACTGTCTTCTAACCTCCAAATGACTACCCTGGTTCCCCAGAAATGGTTTTTATCCAGGCTGAAATGGTTGACATGACAGACATAAAATTCAGAATTTTGGTAGGAATGAAGATACTTGACGGTCAGGAGAAAGTTGTAACTCAATTCAAGGAATCTAAGAAGTGCAGGAAAACAATTCAAGGGCAGAAAGGTAAAATAGCCATTTTATGAAATAACAAACAAAACTACTAGAGCTGAAAAACTCACTAGAATTTTTTAATACAATCAGAAGTATTAACAGCAGAATAGACCAAGCTGAGGAAAGAATCTCAGAGCTCAAAGACTAGTTCTTCAAATTAACTCAGTCAGACAAAAACAATGATAAAAAGAATACAAAAGAATAAACAAAACTTCCAAGAAATATGGGGTTATGTAAAGAGACAAAACCTACCACTCATTAGTGTCCCTGAAAAAGAGATAGAACAAGCAACTTGAAAAACATATGGAAGACATTGCCAACAAAAATTTCCCCAACCTCACTAGAGAGGTCGATATTCAGAATCAGAAAGTGCGGAGAATGCCTGTAAGATACTAGAGTTGAGCATCCTCAAAACACATAGTCCACATAGTCTTCAGATACTCCAAAGTCAACACGAAAAAAAAAAAAGCTAATGGCAGCAAGAGAAAACAGGCAGAACACCATAAGGCTAACAGTGGGCTTCTCAGCAGTAACTTTACAAACCAGAGTCCTATATTGAGCAACTTTAAAGAAAATAAATTCTAGTGAAGAATTTTGCATCCAGCCAAACTAAGCTTCATAAGTGAAGGAAAAATAAGATTCTTTTCAGACCAAAAAATGACATGGGAATTTGTTACCACCAGATTTGCCTTAAAAGAGGTCCTTAAGGGAGTGCTAATCATGGAAATGAAGTATTGTTACTGGTCACCACAAAAACACATTTAAATATACAGACCACTGACAATGTAAAACAGCCATGCAATACAGCCTGCAAAGCAAGAAGATAACAACATAATGGCAGGATTAAATCTGCATATATCAATATTAACCTTGAATGCAAACAGGTTAAGGACCCCACTTTAAAGTCACAGAGTGGCAAATTGGATAAAAAAGCAAGACTCGGCCGGGCGCGGTGGCTCAAGCCTGTAATCCCAGCACTTTGGGAGGCCGAGACGGGCAGATCACGAGGTCAGGAGATCGAGACCATCCTGGCTAACAGGGTGAAACCCCGTCTCTATTAAGAAATACAAAAAACTAGCCGGGCGAGGTGGCGGGTGCCTGTAGTCCCAGCTACTCGGGAGGCTGAGGCCGGAGAATGGCGTGAACCCGGGAGGCGGAGCTTGCAGTGAGCTGAGATTCGGCCACTGCACTCCAGCCTGGGCGACAGAGCGAGACTCCGTCTCAAAAAAAAAAAAAAAAAAAAAGCAAGACTCAGCTGCGTGCTGTCTTTAAGAGACCCATCTTCAGTGACACTTATAGGCTCAAAGTAAAAGGATGGAGAAGAATCTACTAAGCAAACAGAAAAGAGAAAAAACAAGGAGTTGCTATTGTAATTTCAGACATAACAGATGTTAAACAAAAAACTGTCAATAAAAGTCAAAAAAGGCATTATATAATAATAAAAGATTCAATTCAACAAGAAGACTTAACTCTCTAAATATATATGCATGTAACACTGGAGTCCCGAGATTCATAGTATAAGTTCTTAGAGACCTATGAAGACAAATAAATACAAAACCATAGTAGGAGACAAAAAAATCCCACTGACATTACTAGACAGATAATTGAGGCAGAAAACTAACAAAGATATTTGAGGCCTGAATTTGACTTGTGACCAAAAGGATCTAACAGACACCTACAGAACTTTCCACCCAATGACAACAGATGATATGTTCTTGTCATCCACCCATTGCACATAGTCCAAAATTGACCATATGATTGGCCATAAAGCAATTCTCAACAAATTGAAAAAAGCCGAGATCATACCGATCACACCCTCAGTCCATATGCTATAAAAATAGAAATTGATTTTAAGAAGATCTTTCAAAATCACACAATTACATGGAAATTAAACAACTTGATCCTAAATGACTTTTGGGTGAACATTTAAATTATGGCAGAAATCAAGAAATTTTTTGAAACTAAATAAAAACAAAAATGTGACTGGGTGAGCTGGCTCACACCTGTAATTCCAGCACTTCGGGAGGCCTAGGCAGGTGGATCACCTGAGGTCGAGAGCTTCAGACCAGCCCAACCAACATGGAGAAACCTGGTCTCTATTAAAAATACAAAATTAGCTGGGCTTTGTGGTGAATGGTGGTAATCCCAGCTATTCAGGAGGGTGAGGCAGGAGAATTGCTTGAACCCAGGAGGCAGAGGCTGCCATTAGCCAAGATTGTGCCATTCCACTCCAGCCTGGGAAATAAGAGCAAAAGTCTGTCTCAAAATAACTAACTAAATAAATAAATAAAATAAAAACAAAAATGTATCATACCGGAATCTCTGGGACACAGCTAAAGCAGTGTTAAGAGGAGAGTTTATACTGTTAAACACCTGCAGTAAAAAGTCAGAAAAATTACACATTAATAACCTTAGATCACAGTGGAGGAACTAGAAAAATGAGACCAAACAAAACTCAAATGTAGTACAAGAATGTAAATAACCAAACTCAGAGACAAACTGAATGAAATTGAGATGCAAAACGACCATACATAAATCAACAAAACCAAAAGTTGGTTTTCTTTAAAATAAATAAGATTAATAGACTACCAGCTAAATAATAAAGAAAAAGAGAGAGAAGATCTAAATAAATAAGTCATACATTATAAAGCAGACATTATCACCAAACCCACAGAAATACAAAAATCCTCAGAGATTATTATGAACACCTTTATGCACACAAACTAGAAAACCTAGAAGAAATGAATAAATTCCTGGAAACAAATAATCTCCCAACAGTGAAATAGGAAGAAATTGAAACCCTGAATAGACCAATAATGAGTCCCAAAAGTGAACCAGTAATAAAATGCCTACAAACCAGAAAAAGTCCTGGACCAAGTGGATTCACAGCTGAAACTTACTAGACTTATAAAGAAGAGCTAGTATCAATTGTATTGGAAATACTTCAAAAAATTAAGGAGGAGGGACTCCTTCCTAACTCATTCTATGAGATAAGCATCATTCTGATACCAAAATCTAGTACAGACACAACAACAAAAAAGAAAGCTTCAGGCCAATAACTCTGATGACCACAGATGCAAAAACTCTCAACAAAATACGAGTGATCTGAATCCAGCAGCATATCTAAAGGCTAATCCACAATAATCAAGTGGGCTTTATGCCTGGGATGCAAAGTTGGTTCAACATATGAAAATCAATAAATTTTATTAATCACATAAACAGAATGAAAACCAAAACCACAGAAATATTTTAATAGATGCAGAAAAGACTAAAATTCAATATCCCTTCTTGGGGGGAAAAAAAAAAAAAAACCCTCAACAAACTAGGCATTAAAAGAGCATGGTTCCAGCTGGGCGGGGTGTCTGATGCCTGTATTCCCAGCACTTTGGGAGGCCAAGGTGGACAGATCATGAGGTCAAGAGATTGAGACCATCTGGCTAACATGGTGAAACCCCGTCTCTACTAAAAATACAAAAAATTAGCCAGGCATGGTGGCAGACACCTGTAATCCCAGCTACTTGGGAGGCTGAGGCAGAAGAATGTGTGAACCCAGGTGGCGGAGCATGCAGTAAGCAGAGATCGCACCACTGCACTCCAGCCTAGGTGACAGAGCTAGACTCCATCTCAAAAAAAAAAAAAAAAAAAGGGAGACGAAGAACATGGTTCAAAATGATAAATGCCATCTGTGACAAACCCATAGTCAACATCATACTTAATGGGTAAAACCTGGCAGCACTTTCTTTGAGAAGCAGAAAAAGACAAGGATGTCCACTCTCAACAATCCTCCTCAACTTAGTCCCAGAAGTCCTAGCCAGAGCAACTGGACAAGAGAAAGAAATGAAAGGCATCTAATAAGAAGAGAGGAAGTCAAAGTATCTCCTCTCACAGACGATATGATTATATATATATAAAACTGCATAGTCTCGACCCAAAAGCTCCTAGATCAGATAAACAATTTCAGTAAATTCACGATACAAATTCATGATACAAAATCAATGCTAAAAATTAGTAACATTTCTATATACCAACAATATCCAAGTTGAGAGCAAGAATCAAGAATGCAATCTCATTCACAGCAGCCACACACGCACACACACACTATATACATGTATGTGTGTATGTGTGTGTGTGTGTATATATATATATATATATGAATACAGCTAACAAGGGAGGTGAAAGATCTTTACAATAGAATTATAAAACACTACTGAGAGAAATCAGAGATAACACAAACAAGTGGGAAAACATTCCGTGCTCATGGATAGGAAGAATCAATATTGTTAAAATGGTCATACTGCCTAAAATGGTCAAAGCAATGTACGGCATCAATGCTATTCATATCAGAGCACCAATGGCATTTTTTTCTAGAATTAGAAAAAACTATTTAGCAATGCATTTGGAACCAAGAAAAGAGCCCAAATAGCCCAAGTAATCCTAAGCAAAAAGAAAAAGTTGAAGGCATCACTCTACCTGATTTCAAATGCATTACAAGACTAGAATAACTGAAATAACATGGTACGGGTACAAAAACAGACACCTAGACCGATGAAACAGAATAAGCAGCCATAAATAAGCCACACACGAACCATCTGACCTTCAACAAAGTTGACAATGACAAGCAATGGGGAAAGGAATTCCCATTCAATAAATGGTGGTGGAATAACTGCTAGACATAGGCAGAAGATTGAAAATGGACCCCATTTTTTTTAATACTTTAAGTTCTAGGGTACATGTGCACAAGGTACAGGTTTGTTACTTACGTATGCCTGTGCCATGTTAGTGTGCTGCACCCCTTAATTGACATTTACATTAGGTACATCTCCTAATGCTATCCCTCCCCAAGTCCCCCACCCCATGACAGGCCCCATTGTGTGATGTTCCCCATCCTGTGTCCAAGTGTTCTCATTGTTCATTTATCACCTATGAGTGAGAACATGTGGTGTTTGGTTTTCTATCCTTGCAATAGTTTGCTCAGAATGATGGTTTCCAGCTTCATGCATGTCCCTGCAAAGGACATGAATTTATCCTTTTTTATGGCTACATAGTACTCTATGGTTTATATGTGCCACATTTTCTTAATCCAGTCTATCATTAATGGACATTTGAGTTGGTTCCAAGTCTTTGCTATTGTGAATAGTGCCGCAATAAACATACGTATGCATGTGTATTTATAGCAGCATGATTTATAATCCTTTGGGTATATGTCCAGTAATGGGATGGCTGGGTCAAATGGTATTTCTACTTCTAGATCCTTGAGGAATCACCACACTGTCTTCCACAATGGTTGAAGTATTTTACAGTCACACCAACAGTGTAATAGCGTTCCTATTTCTCCAGATCCTCTCCAGCACCTGTTGTTTCCTGGCTTTTTAATGATTGCCATTCTAACGGGTATGAGATGATATCTCATTGTGGTTTTGATTTGCATTTCTTTAATGGCCAGTAATGATGAACATTTTTTCATGAGTCTGTTGCTGCATGAATGTCTTCTTTTGAGAAGTGTCTTTTCATATCCTTTGCCCAGTTTTTGATGAGGTTGTTTGATTTTTTCTTGTAAATTTTTTTAAGTTCTTTGTAGATTCTGGATATTAGCCCTTTGTCAGATGTGTTGGGAACAAGACCCCCAAAATCTGGCCATAAACTAGCCCCAAGATGGGTCATAAACAAAATCTCTGCAGCACTGTAACATGCTCATAATGGTTCTAATGCCCAAGCTGGAAAGTTGTGGGTTTAGGGGAATGAGGGCAAGGAACACCTAGCCCACTCAGGGTGGAAAACTGCTTAATGGCATTCTTAGGCCACAAACAATAACATGAGCGATCTGTGTCTTAAGGGTGTGTTGCTGCTGCAGTTAACTAGCCCAACCTGTCCCTTTAATTTAGCCCATCCCTTCATTTCCCATAAGGGATACTTTTAGTTAATTTAACATCTATAGAAACAATGCTAATGACTGGTTTGCTGTTGACAAATACTTGGGTAAATCTCTGTTTGGGACTCTCAGCTCTGAAGGCTGTGAGACCCCTGATTTCCCACTTCACACCTCTATATTTCTGTGTGTGCATCTTTAATTCCTCTAGCACTGCTGGGTTAGGGTGTCTCTGACTGAGCTGGTCTGGACAAGTGGTGTCCATTCATGGGGGATCGAATGCAGGTCAAAGGGTCATCGGAGCAAAGGTTGGAACGGAAAACTACCTGGAGGACACCCGAGTACTCTTAAAGCAATCCCCGTGGTGAGTAAGAAGGGGAGTTTGGAAGCATCAGGCTAACAATGGGACAGGTCTGGGGTCTGGTTCATTTCACCTTGGAACTTTTTCACACTGATAATGAGGAGGAATAAGAGTACAGCGAAGTAACAGAAGTGGTTACAGAGCATGTTTATTTGCCAGCTAAAGCTAAAGTGGCAAAGGAAGGAGAGGTTCATCCCTACCCTTCTGCACCCCCTCCTTAATATTTTGAAGAAAATGACCCCACAGATCTTTTTTTTCTGGAGGACATGGGCAAAAAGTAGTTGCCCCAGTGACTGTTCGAGCAGCACCTTGAGTGACGGCTCTTAGTTCTATTCAGGCAGGAATTCAGCAAGCTAGACAAGAGGGTGATTTAGAGGCTTGGCAGTTCCCTGTTGGAATACACCCCCCAGATCAACAGGGAAATATTACAGCTGCATTTGAGCCTTTTCCTTTTAAATTACTCAAAGAACTAAAACAAACAATAAGTCAGTATGGACCAGGTTCTTCTTATGTAATGGGACTGTTAAAGAATGTTACTGTTTCCAGTCGAATGATTCCTACTGACTGGGATGCTCTTACTCGAGCTTGTCTAAGTCCTTCTCAGTTCTTATGATTTAAAACTTGGTGCACAGATGAAGCTTCCATTCAGGCTGCTAGCAATGCCCAGGCCCAACCTCAAATTAATATAACTGCAGACCAACATTTGGGGGTTGGCGGCTGGGCTGGTTTAGATGCACAACTGGTCATGAAGGATGATGCCATTGAACAGCTTAGAGGAGTGTGCGTTAGAGCTTGGGGGAAAAAAAAAATCACTTCAGGTGGGGAACAATACCCTTCCTTTAGTGCTATAAAACAGGGACCCAGAGAATCATACTATCGGGAGAACCCACTCCCAATGTTTAACGTGGGTTCTTTTCTATTTCCTAAGTGTCTCGGCTGGGTTGAGAAATAAAAGGAGAGAGCACAAGAGAGGGAAATTTAAAGCTGGGTGTCTAGGGGAGACATCACATGTTGGCAGGATCTGTGATATTCCCCGAGCTGTAAAACCAGCAAGTTTTTATTAGCGATTTTCAAAAGAGGAGGGAGTGCACGAATAGGGTGTGGGTCACAGAGATCACATACTTCACAAGGTAATAAAATATCACAAAGCAAATGGAGGCAGGGCGAGATCACAGGACCACCGGATGAGGTGAAATTAAAATTGCTAATGAAGGTTCGGGCATGCATTGTCATTGATAACATCTTATCAGGAAACAGGGTTTGAGAGCAGGTAACCTGTCTGACCACAATTTATTAGTTGGGAATTTTCCTCATCCTAATAAGCCTGGAAGCGCTATAGGAGACCGGGGCTTATTTCATCCCTTTGGCTTCAACCATAAAAGATGGGATGCCTTAAAATGGGCCATCTACAGGCCTACCTTCAGGGTGCATTCTCTTTCTCAGGGATGTTCCTTGCTGAGAGAAAGAATTCAGCGATATTTCTCCTATTTGTTTATGAAAGAAGAGAAATATAGCTCTGTTCCCTCTGGCTAACCAGTGGCCAGTTCAAAGTTACCTCTCTTGTTCCCTGAACACCGCTATTATCCTGTTCTCTCTCTCTTTTTTTTTTTTTAAGTTGCCCAGATTTCATATTGTTCAAACACACATGCTGTACAAACAATTTGTGCAGTTGATACAATCACAGGGTCCTGAGGCGACATTCATCCTCCTCAGTTTACGAAGAAGATGACGGGATTAAGAGATTAAAGTAAAGACAGGCATAGGAAAACACAAGAGTATTGATTGGGGAAGTGATAAATGTCCATGAAATTTTCACAATTTATGTTCTTCTGCCATGGCTTCAGCTGGTCCCTCCGTTTGGGGTCCCTGACTTCCTGCAACACCATGCATTGATTTTATAGCTCGGTTATAGGAGTCTCTTAAAAAGATGATTGCAGATTTGGCTGCTCAGGATACATTGTTGCAGTTATTAGCTTTTGACAATGCTCATCCCAATTGCCAGGCTGCTCTGCAACCTATCAGAGGGAAA
The DNA here is from genome assembly GCF_003255815.1 of Theropithecus gelada. NCBI lineage: Eukaryota > Metazoa > Chordata > Mammalia > Primates > Cercopithecidae > Theropithecus > Theropithecus gelada. The sequence continues at coordinate 126,397,061 of NC_037669.1, forward strand.
GCACATTTAGTTGATTATATCAAGGCCTGTGATGGTACCGGGAGGTAATCTGCATAAAGTTACCTTGTTGGCACAGGCAATGGCAGGACTGAGAGTGGATAAAGGAAATACTCCATTTCCTGGAGCTTGTTTTAACTGTGGGAAGCATGGTCATACTAAAAAAGAATGCAGAAAAAATCAGTGAGTCAGGCCACAAGAAAGGAGAAAAAATAAAACTGTTGATCCTGAAATGTGTTCAAAATGTTAAAAAGGAAAATACTGGGCTAGTCAGTGTCACTCCAAGTTTGATAAAGATGGGAACCCAATTTTGAGAAATACCTTGAGAGGCCTGACCCGGGCCCCATTCTAAACCGGGGCATTTCTGGCTCAGGCCATTATCTCACCCCTGTACAATGTCTGTCCCCTGCCACATCTGGTAGTGCCACAGTAAATTTATGCTGCACAAAAGCTGTGAGCCTTCTGCCTGGGAAATCCCCACAAAAGTCCCAACAGAAGTCTGTGGACCCTTGTCAGCAGGGACAACAGGATTACTTTTTGGAAGGTCTACTGTAAGTTTAAAAGGGGTACAAATACATGCAGGAGTCATTGATTCAGATTACAATGGGGAAATTCAAATTGTTGTATTTACTTCTGTTCCCTGGAAAGCAGAGCCAGGAGAGCGCATAGCACAGCATCTGATTGTGCCATTTGTGGAATGGGAAAACATGAAATTAAATGAACAGGAGGATTTGGAAGCACAAAGAAACAAGACAAGGTAGCTTATTGGATAAATCAAATTACTGATAAACACCCTACCTGTGAAATAACTATTCAAGGAAAGAAATTTAAAGGTTTGGTAGATACAGTAGTGGACATTTCAATCATTTCTCTACAGCACTGGCCGTCCATGTGGCCAATTCAACCTGCTCAATTTAACATAGTTGCAGTTGGTAAAGCCACTGAAGTATATCAAAGTAGTTATATTTTGCGTTGTGAGGGGCCCGATGGACAACCTGGGACTATTTGTTATGCCCAGACCGTTTGTTCCCCAAAGAAGACCACCAGAGTCCAGAGTCAAAGCCAAACGGCAAGGATCTTTACTACAAGTTCGAACTTGGTCCCTCCATTCCACAGCATACAAGAGGGCCTCGAACAATGTGAGTGCTTGCTTTTTATAGCCCGATGTAAACAGGATATGTAAAGTTACAGGGAACAAGGTAATTCTCTCGGTTACAGCATTACAATTGGTTAACATTATACATTTAGCATTCCTTATCGGAGATCTCCCAGGTGATGTTTTTCTGAAGTTTGAAAGAAATATGGAGGAATGTGTTTGTGCTGGACTCAGGAAGTTGGCAGATATATGGGGGATGTGCCTCATTCCTTTCATTCCCCCCTTCTTTTCAGGTAATTCTAGAGCCAATCTTGGGTCTTATAAGTCTGACTCTGTTTCAGCGTTTACAGGTTGGTATTGGGCTCTGAGGACCATGAGCTGAACAGTGTCAAACCTTTCTCTGACAAACTGCAAAATTCTGTTAACAACACAAGGTCCTACGGTTAGCAGAAATAGTAGACTTAGCAGGGGTCCAAGGAAGGGGGCGAACAGAGAAAACATAGAGGAATTCCACCATTGGTCTGCAGCTGAAGCAAACTGCCGTGTTTTTACTTCAGTGCTTAACTTGCGTAACTGTTGGACCTGGTCTTCTACAAGCCCTGATTCATTTATGTAGAAACAACAGTCTTCTTTTAGAAACATACATGTACCACCTTTTTCGGCAGTGAGTAGGTCTAGGGCCCTCCGGTTCTGCAAGGTTACCTGAGCTAGGGATGTGAGCTGCCACTGAAGGGATGCAAGGGACTCAGCTGACTCCTCCATAGCAACGGCAAATTGTTGGTACAACGTGTTGCTTTCTATGAGGGTGTGACCTAGGGCTTTCCCCGCCATCCCGGCCACAGTGAGGGATGCGGTGAGGGAGATTCCTGCAATGAGGGAGAGAAATATGGCTTGTGCAGGTCTCGGTCTAGGGACTGGGTGAATAGCAGTACTAGTCCAGTTACCAGTGTACCCTAGGAACTCGCCAGCAGTTAGTAGAGTCAACCGGGGAACTAATGTGACAGGAAGACATAGTAGGTTGGTAACAGAGGGACTAGATAGGTCCTTAGATAATGTCCTGTTACACCAGAAGAATATGCCCGGTGGAGCCCTTAGGGTGATATTAGGGGGCACTGCAGTTTTGATGCTGCAGAGGCTGGAATTGGTGTTTTCCCCAGCGGCCACTAGGGCGTCTAACGTTAGGGCTAGACTACATAACTGCATGTTTGCAGTGAGCTATATTGCCAGCGCAGGGTGAGTTTTAAGGGGTTGTTCTTAGCTCTGTCCACAGTCCACGTGGCCAGTGCTTCAGCTGCTACCGTGATTGGTTCCAGAAGGTCGGAGGTTGGGTCCACTGGCTTGACGTGGGTGTAGTGGATCCACGACGCCATGCCTTTTACCTTCAGGGCGGTGGTTGTGGTCAGGAGTACCTGGAGTGGTCCCTTCCACCTGGGTTCTAGGGTCTCTTGTCAGTGTTGCTTAACCAGGACCTAGTCTCCCAGCTGGTACGGATGGGGTGTCGGTGGGGAACCGGTCTCATATAGCTCTTTCAGCTTGGGCCAGATCTCTTGATGAATTTTCTGCAAGGCTTGTAGGGAAAAATAAGAGTTCAGAGACATTTTCTGTTTCAGATTTGAGCAGATCATCTTTTAGACTGGGAACCAGGGGTGGGGGTCTGCCATACATGATTTTGTAAGGGGTAAGGCCTAGTCTGTAAGGGGTATTACGGGCCCGGAACAGAGCGTAGGGGAGAAGGACCACCCAATTAGCGCCAGTCTCTATAGTCAATTTAGTTAAGGTCTCTTTTAAGGTCCGATTCATCCTTTCTACCTGTCCTGAACTCTGGGGCCTGTAATCGCAATGTAGTTTCCAATTTGCCCCAAGGATGGAAGCCAAATCCTGACTAACCTTAGCGACGAAGCCTGGCCCATTATCTGACCCTATCTGAACGGGGAAGCCATACCTGGGGAGGATATCTTCCAGAATTTTCTTTACTATAACCTGAGCAGTTTCTCTTTTGGTTGGAAATGCTTCACTCCACCCTGAAAAAGTATCTACAAAGACAAGTAAGTACCGATACCCGTACTTTCCTGGCTTTATTTCAGTAAGATCTACTTCCCAGTAGATACCGGGCCTGGTTCCCCTAAGCCTTGTTCCCGCTGCAGCCTGGGACTGGGGGTAGGCATTGTTAAGCTGGCAGACATTGCAACTTGTCACGATGCTGCTGGCCATCTCGGCTGTATGTCTGAATTTGAGCTTAGAGTGTCTGATCAGGTCTATCATCCGCCGAGCACCCAGGTGGGTGGTTCGGTGGATGTGTTCTAACACTTGTTGTCCGAATTTTTCTGGTAGGATGGTTTGGTCATTAGTATCAGTCCACCACCCATTCTGGATTTGTTTCAGGGGAAGCTTGTCAATCCACTGGAGATCTTGTTCTGAATAATCAGGGAAATATGGCAAGTCCCGGGGGCCCGGGTCAGGGAGCTGGAGTACAAGGAGTTGGCTGGGAGCCTTTGCCACATTTCTTGCAGTTTGGTCTGCCAGAAAGTTGCCGTGAGCAGTTGGAGTGGTTGGTTTCTGATGCTCTGGGCAATGCACAATGGCTAACTTTTTTGGCTTCCATAGCACTGTTAACAGGGTTAGGATCTCTTGCTTGTTTTTTATCTCTTTTCCTTCAGCCGTTAGTAACCCTCGCTCCCTGTAAATGGCCCCATGTATGTGTGCCGTAGCAAAAGCATATCGGCTGTCTGTATATACTGTCAGCTTCTTCCCTGCCCTTAAGGTAAGAGCTTGGGTGAGCGCTATTAGCTCGGCCTTTTGGGCCAATGTCCCCGGGGACAGGGGTTCTGCCCAGATTACCTCAGTCTCTGAAGTCACTGCCACTCCAGCGTACCTCTGGCCTTGATGCATGAAGCTGCTCCCATCAGTGAACCAGACGAGGTCAGCGTCAGGGAGTGGGCGGTCCTGCAGGTCCTCTCGAACTCCGTGCACCTGAGCTAGTATCTCGGTGCAATCATGGAGTGGCGCATCCAGGTCAGGGTTGGGCAGCAGCAAGGCAGGGTTTAAGGTTGTTGGGGGCAGGAAGGTTATCCTGATAGGATTTAGTAATAGTCCTTGGTAGTGGGTGAGCCGGGCGTTACTTATCCATCGATTAGGTGGCTGTTTGAGTACACCTTCGATGGCATGTGGGGTAACGACCCGCAATTCTTGACTTATGACAAGTTTATCAGCATCTTGTACCATCAGAGCCGTGGCCGCAATCATTCGGAGACAAGGGGGCCACCCGGCAGCCACTGGGTCTAACTTCTTTGACAGGTAGGCAACCGGCCTCCACCAGGGGCCTAAGTTCTGAGTTATTACCGCCTTGGCAACACCCTTACTCTCGTCCACGTGTAAGTGGAAGGGCTTGGTGACATCAGGTAGTCCCAGTGCAGGTGCAGAGAGTAGGGCGGTTTTGATCTGTTGGATAGCCGACTTGGCTTCGTCTGTCCAATTAAATGGCTGCTGCCCCCGTGCTGCCTGATACAAGGGTTTAGCCAGTTCTGCGAACCCAGGTATCCATAGTCTATAAAGTCCCGCTGACCCCAGGAATTCCCTCACTTGTCGGGTGGATTGTGGCCTGGGGATCTGCAGAACAGTCTGCTTCCGGGACATTAAAACAGCTGCCTGACTTCCTGGAGCCTCTGGGTCTATGGGGGTGTACTGTCTAAAAGCTTCCATTAATCTTTCTAAGTAGGTAGCTGGGCTCTCTGTCTTTCCCTGCAGAACAGAGTATACTTTAGCCAAATTAGTGGGCTTGCGAGCAGCTGCCCGGAGACCCGCCATTAGAGTCTGGCGATAAAGGCATAGTCGTCCCCTACCTTCTGCCGTGTTGTAGTCCCTCGCCGGCCTGGTCAGAGGAAAAGTCATATTTATGAGGTCAGGGTTGGCAGTCGGTTGACCATCGTCCCCCAGGGCCAGCTTTCTAGCTTCTACCTGTATTCTCTCTCACTCCTCCGTTGTGAACAAGATTCGGAGGAGCTGCTGACAATCATCCCAAGTGGGCCGGTGGGTGAACATGACACTATCCAGTAAAGCCAGTAAATCTTTGGGGTTGTCGTGGAGTTAGGCGGCTGGGGAGGGGGCTAGCCCGCGAAGTGCGCCCTTGTGTCCGCCCCACGGCCCCTTCAAAGTTACTTTCCCTTTCAGCACACCCGTGTGTGCCGGCCACCTCCCATCCACCTGCTTCCTCCCGCAGCTTAGCCCCGGGGGCTGGGGTCTGGGGCCCAGAGGGGTACGGAGGGGGTTCTCTGAACAGTGGGTCCCCGCTATCAGGTAGAACAAGATGGGGGGGGCAGTTGGTTGCTTGGATTTTAGTGGTCGAGCAACCAGTGCCTTACAGGGTTCAGGGGCTAATTGGAAAGGGGACAGCCAAGTAGGAGGGTTCTCAACAAGGTCCTGCCATATAAGGATATATGGGATTTGATCTAAGTGGCCCGCACGCCCAGGTGGGAAAATCTTGGACTTTACTCTAGTGATGACAGCAAGTCGGAACATCCCTTCGGGTGGCCACCCCACATCAAAGGCAGGCCATTCCGAGCAGCACAGAGTAATTAGCTTTCCTTTCCTGATTTCTATACCAAGATCATGGCCCCTTGCTCTTACTTCTTTGAAAATACTTGTAAGGAGAGATAGAGGAGTGCTCTGGGTATTACCTATCCTGTAATAATTTGTAGTCTCTTCCTGTAAAGGAATGTGGGTTAGAATCCGTGTAAAGGAAATCTGATCTGACTTATTAATGATATCTAGTCGCAAGCGCGCCCCGGCAGCCCGGGTCAGAGACAGCTGCTGCCCAGATCGCAAATGCGCTCTGGCAGCTCAGATCGCGAGCACGCCCCGGCAGCCCGGGTCAGAGACAGCTGCTGCCCAGATCGCAAACGCGCTAGCACTCCCCGGCATCACAGATTGCAAGCGGCTCCAGTAGCACAGACCACAAGCGGCTCCGGTAACACAGATCGCAAGCGCGCACCGGAAGCACAGATCGCAAGCGGCTCCGGTAGCACAGAGCACAAGCATGCACCGGAAGCACAGATCGCAAGCGGCTCCGGTAGCACAGACCGCAAGTGGCTCCGGTAGCACAGATCGCAAGCGCGCACCGGTAGCACAGATCGCAAGCGCGCACCGGAAGCCCGGGTCAGAGTTAGCTGCTCAGATCGTGATGGCGCTCTGGCAGCCCAGATCGCAAGCGCGCACTGGAAGCCCAGGTCAGAGTTAGCTGCTCGGATCGCGATCACGCTCCGGCAGCCCAGATCGCAAGCGTGCACCGGTAGCCTGGGTCAGAGTTAGCTGCTCGGATTGCGATGGCGCTCCGGCAGCCCAGATCGCAAGCACGCACCAGAAGCCCGAGTCAGAGTTAGCTGCTTGGTAGCTCAGATTGCAATCTAGATCAGATGAGAGCCAGGGGACGTCTCCCACTGGTCTCCGCTGGCAGTCCTATAGCGCATCCGCCAGGACTGCGCCAGCTCCAGTTTCAGACCTCGCGAGTCACAGATTCAGATTCAGAACAGACACAGACAGACAAACGGAGACGAGCCGGCTCACCTATCAGTAGATCGATCCTAGTAGATCCCTTGACCAGGGGTCTGGTGGGCTTGGGGAACCCCGGACCATCCCCCAGATGTTATGCCCAGACCGTTTGTTCCCCAAAGAAGACCACCAGAGTCCAGAGTCAAAGCCAAGCGGCAAGGATATTTACTACAAGTTCGAACTTGGTCCCTCCATTCCACAGCATACAAGAGGGCCTCGAACAATGTGAGTGCTTGCTTTTTATAGCCCGATGTAAACAGGATATGTAAAGTTACAGGGAACAAGGTAATTCTCTCGGTTACAGCATTACAATTGGTTAACATTATACATTTAGCATTCCTTATCGGAGATCTCCCAGGTGATGTTTTTCTGAAGTTTGAAAGGAATATGGAGGAATGTGTTTGTGCTGGACTCAGGAAGTTGGGAGATATATGGGGGATGTGCTTCATTCCTTTCATATTCAACCAATTATAGCTTCTGTACCTATAAATTTATGGGGAAGATATTTATTACAACAATGGGGAGCACAAGTTCTAATTCCAGAACAATTATACAGCCCTCAAAGTTAACATACAATGCATGAAATGGAGTATGTCCCTGGTACAGGACTAGAAAAAAATTTGCAAGGATTGAAAGAACCACTTCAAGCAGAAAAACAAAGTTCCTGCCAAAGATTAGGAAACAATTTTTGATGGTGGCCATTGTTAAGCCTCCAGAATCTATACCTGTAAAATGGTTAACAGATAAGCCAATTTGGATAGAACAATGACTGCTAAGTAAAGAAAAACTTGAGGTTTTAGAGAAATTAGTTGCTGAACAATTAGAAAATGGGCACATAGCTCCAATATTTTCCCCTTGGAATTCTCCATTTTCTGTAATTAAGAAAAAATCAGGTAAATGGAGAATGTTAACTGACTTAAGAGCCATCAATTCAGTTATACAACCTATGGGAACATTACAGTCAGGATTGCCTTCTGCTGCTATAATTCCAAAAAATTGGCCTCTAATGAGGTCATAGATTTAAAAGACTGTTTCTTTACTATCTCTTTAGCTGAGAAAGACTGTAAATGGTTTGCATTTACAATTCCTGCAGTAAACAACCTCCAGTCTGTTAAGTATTATCATTGGCAAGTGTTGCCACAGGGCATGTCAAACCGCCCAACAATTTGCCAGATGTATGTGGGGCAAGTAATTGAACTTACTCATAAAAAAATTTCAGTGTTATATTATTCACTATATGAATGATATACTTTGTGCTGCCCCCACTCGAGAAATATTACTCCAATGTTATGATTACTTGCAAAACTTGATTTCTTGTGCTGGTTTAATTATAGCTCCTGACAAAATTCAGACTACTAGTCCTTATTCCTACTTGGGGACCTTAGTAAATGACACTACCGTTGTGCCACAGAAGGTAACCATACATAGGGATCAACTGAAAACATTAAATGACTTTGAAATTAATTGGATACTACCTGCTCTAGGCATTGCTACCTAAGCCATGATTAATCTGTTTTCTATCCTTTGAGGAAATCCTAGTCTTACTAGCCATCAGCAATTAACAAAGGAGGCGGAGGCAGAGTTACAACTGATTGAGAAGCAAGTCCAGAAAGCTCAAATAATTAGAATAGATCCAGAGGAGACTCTAGATTTGCTATTTTTTTCCACTCAGTATTCACATACTGGTATTATTGTCCAAGAACAGGACTTAGTAGAATGGCTTTTTCTTCCACAAACTAATTCATGGTCTCTAACTCCTTATTTAGATCAAATCGTTACTATGTTAGAGATTGGGAGAACTCGGATTGTTAAATTACATGGATATGATCCTGGAAAAATTATTGTGCCTCTCACAAAGGCACAAATATAGCAAGCTTTTATAAATAGTCTTACTTGGCAAACCCATGTAGCTGTCTTTGTGGGTGTTCTTAATAATCATTTTCCCAAAAGCAAGTTGTTTCAGTTTTTGAAATTAACTAATTGGATTCTCCCTAAAATAACTAAATTTAAACCAATTGAAGGTGCTGAGAATGTTTTTACAGATGGGTCTAGTAATGGTAAAGCTTCTTATTCTGGCTCAAAATGTAGTTTTTCAGACATCCTGTACTTCAGCTCAAAAAGCGGAGCTTGTAGCTGTAATTGAAGTATTGACTGCTTTTGATATGCCTATTAATGTGATTTCTGACTCTTCATACATGGTTCACTCCACACATTTAATTGAAAATGCCCAGCTATGATTTCATACAGATGACCAACTGATGACGAAAACAGAAAAGGAGGAAAAATAGGGATTATAGGACAGCCCATACACAATTGAATCTACCATTATTTGGTGAAAAGATCCAATAACAGAAAGTTGGGAAATACGTACAATAATAACTTGGGGTAGAGGTTATACTTGTATTTCTCCAGAAAAAAATCAACAGTTGAGTTGGATACCATCAAGACACCTGAAACCTTGTCATGAGCCAGATGCTGAGGAAGAGATTCCGGGAGGATCCCGAGGACCCCCAGGTTGCAGCCATGTCAAGACTGATGCAGAGGAGGACCCCAACTGTCACGAGCAACACCCGTCAAATACAGCCAACCATCTGGGGACAGATGAAGAAGCTGTCACAGATGGCAGAAGAAAACCTGAGGAAAATGGGACAACTAGTCACAACTAATAATTTAATGGTAGCTATAATAATTTAATGGTAGCTATATCACCACTACTATGAGTATTCCTTCAATAAGGGCTGGTAATAATGCCTGGATGCAGTCACTCTATGATACAGTTACACATGCTTTCTGATCTCAGTATTTACCATAATAAATCTGCTCCTATAATTGAGGCATACCACCCTCAAAAACCTATTTATAAACAGGATTGGATCCAGTTAGAAAAAACAAACTTTATTGTTTAGGAATATTGCTTTGCAGAACAGGCAGAAGTTCTGCACAACGATTCCTATGGAATCATTATTAATTGGTCCCCTAAGGGAATGTTTAGCTTGAATTGCACCTTTCTGTCTGCATGCCACAGTCACATTATGTTCAGATGATCTGAACAAAATGACCACATGTTAGAAATGTTAAGAAGTATGGCAAAAGATCCCATTATCTGGAACCTTGGCCATATGGTGGCACTTCAACTTCAAATGATATGGCCCGCTCTAGGAGCTAAACATACGGATTTTTGGAAACTATTAAATGCTCTTAATAAGAGCAAAATTTGGGAAAGAATAAAAAAGCATCTAGAAGGATACTCTACAAACTTGTTTTTGGATATAGCAAAATTTAAAGAACAAATATTTAAAGCATCCCAGGCACACCTGACCTTAATGACAGGAACTGGAGTGCTTAAAGGAGCTGCAGACAAATTGACAGTTAGTAACCCATTAAAATGGATAAAAACACTTGTAAGCTCTGTGATTTCAATGATGACTGTGCTTTTAATCTATGTTATTTGTCCTTGTATAGTCTGCAGATGTGGATCCCGACTCCTGTGAGAAGTAGCTTACTGTGACAAAGCTGACCTTGCTTTTATCTCTTTGCAAATCAAAGAAGGGAGACATGTTAGGAGCAAGCCCCCCAAAATCGGGCTGTAAACTGGCCCCAAGACTGGCCATAAACAAAAGCTCTGGAACACTGTAACATTTTCATAATGGCCCTAATGTCCAAGCTGGAAGGTTGTGGGTTTACAGGAATAAGGGCAAGGAACACCTGGCCTGCCCAGGGCAGAAAACCACTTGAAGGCATTCTTAAGCCACAAACAATAACATGAATCATCTGTGTCTTAAGGGCGTGTTCCTACTGCAGTTAACTAGCCCAACTTATCCCTTTAATTCAGCCTATCCCCTCATTTCCCATAAGGGATACTTTTAGTTAATTTAACATCTATAGAAACAAATGCTAATAACTGCTTTGCTGTTAATAAATATGTGGGTGAATCTCTGTTTGGGGCTGTCAGCTCTGAAGGCTGTGAGACCGCTGATTTCCCACTTCACACCTCTATATTTCTGTGTGTGTGTTTTTAATTCCTCTAGCGCTGCTGGGTTAGAGTCTCCCGACTGAGCTGGTCTCGGCAAGATGGGTTGATTGTAAATATTTTCTCCCATTCTTTAGGTTGCCTGTTCACTCTGATAGTAGCTCTTTTGCTGTGTGGAGCTCTTTAGTTTAATTAGAATCCATTTCTAAATTTTGGCTTTTATTGCCATTGCTTTTGGTGTTTTAGTCATGAAGTCCTTGCCCATGCCTGTGGCCTGAATGGTATTGTCTAGGTTTTCTTCTAGAGTTTTTATGATTTTAGCTCTAACATTTAAGTCTTTAATCTATCTTGAATTAAATTTTGTATAAGGTATAAGGAAGGATACCAGTTTCATCTTTCTACATATGGCTAGCCAATTTTCCCAGCACCATTTGTTAAATAGGGAATCCTTTCCCCATTTCTTGTTTTTGTCAGTTTTTTCAAAGATCAGCTGGTTGTAGATGTGTGGAATTATTTCCAGGGTCTCTATTCTGTTCCATTGGTCTATATCTCTGTTTTGGTACCAGTACCATGCTGTTTTGGTTACTGTAGCTTTGTAATATAGTTTGAAGTCAGGTAACGTGATGCCTCCAGCTTTGTTCTTTTGACTTAGGATTGTCTTGGCAATGTGGGCTCTTTTTTGGTTTCATATGAACTTTAAAGTAGTTTTTCCCAATTCTATGAAGAAAATCATTGGTAGCTTGGTGGAGATGGCATTCAATCTATAAATTACATTGTGCACTATGGCCATCTTCACAATATTCATTCTTACTATTCATGAGCATGGAATGTTCTGCCATTTGTTTGTGTCCTCTTTTATTTCCTTGAGCAGTGGTTTGTAGTTCTCCTTGAAGAGGTCCTTCACATTCCTTGTAAGTTGGATTGCTAGGTATTTTATTCTCTTTGAAGTAATTCTGAATGGGAGTTCATTCATGATTTTGCTCTCTGTTTATCTGTTATTGGTGTATAGGAATGTTTGTGCTTTTTGCACATTGATTTTGTATCTTAAGGCTTTGCTGAGGTTGCTTATCAGATTAAGGAGATTTTGGGTTGAGATGAGGGGGTTTTCTAAATATACAATCATATCATCTGCAAACAGGGACAATTTGACTTTCTCTTTTCCTTCTTGAATACCCTTTATTTCTTTCTCTTGTCTGATTGTCCTGGCCAGAACTTCCAACACTATGTTGAATAGGAGTGGTGAGAGAGGGCATCCCTGACTTGTGCCAGTTTTCAAAGGTAATGATTCCAGTTTTTGCCCATTCATTATGATATTGGCTGTGGGTTTGTCATAAATAGCTCTTATTATTTTGATGTATGTCCCATCAATATCTAGTTTATTAAGAGTTTTACCATAAAGAGCTGTTGAATTTTGTCGAAGGTCTTTTCTGTATCTGTTGAGATAATCATATAGTTTTTGTCTTTGGTTCTGTTTATATGATGGATTACACTTATTGATTTGCATATGTTGAACCAGCCTTGCATCCCAGTGAAGAAGCCAACTTGATCATGGTGGATAAGGTTTTTGATATGCTGTTGGGTTTGGTTTGCCAGTATTTTATTGAGGATTTTTACATCAATGTTCATCAGGGATATTGGTCTAAAATTATCTTTTTTTTGTTGCGTCTCTGCAGGTTTTGGTATCAGGATGATGTTGGCCTCATAAAATGAATTAGGGAGGATTCCCTCTTTTTCTATTGATTGGAATAGTTTCAGAAGGAATGGTACCAGCACTTCTTGTACTTCTGGTAGAATTCAGCTGTGAATCTGTCTGGTCCTGGACTTTTTTTGGTTGGTAGGCTTTTAATTATTGCCTTAATTTCAGAACCTGTTATTGGTCTATTCATGGATTCAACTTCTTCCTGGTTTAGTCTTGGGAGGGTGTATGTGTCCAGGAATTTATCCATTTCTTCTAGATTTTCTAGTTTATTCGCTCAGAGGTGATTGTAGTATTCTCTGATGGTAGTTTGTATTTCTGTGGGATCAGTGGCAATATCCCTTTTACCATTTTTTATTACATCTATTTGATTCTCCTCTCTTCTTTATTAGTCTTGCTGGTGGTCTATCAATTTTATTGATCTTTTCAAAAAACGAGCTCCTGGATTCACTGATTTTTTGAAGGGCTTTTTTTGTGTCTATGTCCTTCAGTTCTGCTCTGATCTTAGTTATTTCTTGCCTTCTGCTAGCTTTTGAATGTGTTTGCTCTTGCTTCTCTAGTTATTTGAATTATGATGTTAGGGTATCAATTTCAGATCTTTCCTGCTTTCTCTTGTGGCCATTTATTACTATAAATTTCCCTGTACTCACTGTGTTAAATGTGTCCCAGAGATTCTGGTATGTTGTGTCTTTGTTTTCTTTAGTTTTAAAGAACATATTTATTTCTGCCTTCATTTCATTATGTACCCAGTAGTCATTCAGGAGCAGGTTGTTCAGTTTCCATGTAGTTCAGTGGTTTTGAGTGAGTTTCTTAATTCTGAGTTCTAGTTTGATTGCACTGTGGTCTGAGAGAGAGTTTGTTATAATTTATGTTATTTTACATTTGCTTAGGAGTGCTTTACTTCCAACTATGTGGTCAATTTTGGAATAAGTGTGATGTGATGCTGAGAAGAATGTATATTCTGTTGATTTGGGGTGAAGAATTCTGTAGATGTCTCTTAAATCCACTTGGTGCAGAGCTGAGTTCAATTCCCGGATATCCTTGCTAACTTTCTGTCTCCTTGATCTGTCTAATGTTGACAGAGGGGTGTTAAAGCCTCCCAGTATTATTATGTGGGAGTCTAAGTCTCATTGTAGGTCTCTAAGGACTTGCTTTATGAATCTGGGTGCTCCTGTATTGGGTGCATATATATTTAGGGTAGTTAGCTCTTCTTGTTAAATTGATCCCTTTACCATTATGTAATAGCCTTCTTCGTCTCTTTTGATCTTTGTTGGTTTAAAGTCTGTTTTATCAGAGACTAGGATTGCAACCCCTGCTTTTTTTGTTTTCCATTTGCTTGGTAGATCTTCCACCATGCCTTTTTTTTAGCCTATGTGTGTCTCTGCACGTGAGATTGGTCTCCTGAATACAGCACATTGATGGGTCTTGACTCTTTATCCATTTAGCCAGTCTGTGTCTTTTAATTGGAGCATTTAGCTCATTCATATTTAAAGTTAATATTGTTTTGTGTGAATTTGATCCTGTCATGATGTTAGCTGGTTGTTTTGTTTGTTAGTTGATGCAATTTTTTCCCAGTGTTGATGGTCTTTACAATTTGGCATTCTTTTGCAGTGGCTGGTACCAGTTTTTCCTTTCCATATTTAGTGCTTCCTTCAGGAGCTCTTGTAAGACAGGCCTGGTGGTAACAAAATCTCTCAACATTTGTCTGTGAAGGATTTTGTTTCTTCTTTACTTATGAAGCTTAGTTTGGTTGGTATGAAATTCTGGGTTGAAAATTCATTTCTTTAAGCAGTTTAATATTGGCCCAAACTCTCTTTTGGCTTGTAGAGTTTGTGCTGAGAGATCCGCTGTTAGTCTGATGGGCTTCCTTTTGTGAGTAACCCGACCTTTCTCTCTGGCTGCCCTAAACATTTTTTCCTTCATTTCAACTTTGGTGAATCTGACAATCATGTGTTTTGGAGTTGCTCTTCTCAAGGAGTATCTTTGTCGCATTTTTTGCATTTCCTGAATTTGAATGTTGGCCTGTCTCACTAGGTTGGGGAAGTTCTCCTGGATAATATTCCGAAGAGTGTTTTCCAGCTTGGTTCCATTCTCCCCGTCACTTTCAGGTACACTAATCAGACATAGATTTGGTCTTTTCACATAGTCCCATATTTCTTGGAGGCTTTGTTCATTTCCATTTCTTTTTACTGTTTTTTCTCTAAACTTACCTTCTCATTTCATTTCATTCATTTGATCTTCAATCACTGATACCCTTTCTTCCAGTTGACTGAATCGGCTACTGAAACTTGTGCATGCATCACATAGTTCTCGTGCAATGGTTTTCAGCTCCAAGTCATGTAAGGACTTCTCTACAATGTTTATTCTATTTAGCCATTCATCTAATCCTTTTTCAAGGTTTTTAGCATCTTTGCGATGGGTTTGAACATCCTCCTTTAGCTCGGATAAGTTTATTATTACTGATCATCTGAAGTCTTCTTCTCTCAACTCATCAAAGTCATTCTCTGTCCAGCTTTGTTCTGTTGCTGGCAAGGAGCTGCATTCCTTTGGAGGACAAGAGGTGCTCTGATTTGTAGAATTTTCAGCTTTTCTGCTCTTGTTTCTCCCCATCTTCATGGTTTTATCTACCTTTGGTCTTTGATGATGGTGATGTACAGATGGGGTTGTGGTGTGGATGTCCTTTCTGTTTTTTAGTTTTCCTTCTAACAGACAGGTCTCTTAGCTGCAGGTCTGTTGGAGTTTGCTGTAGGTCCACTCCAGACCCTGTTTGCCTGGGTATCACCAGCAGAGGCTGCAAAACAGCAAATATTGCAGAACGGCAGTTGTTGCTGCCTGGTCTTTCCTCTGGAAGCTTCATCTCAGAGGGGCACCTAGCTGTATGAGGTGTCAGCTGGCTCCTACTGGGAGGTGTCTCCCAGTTAGGCTACTTGAGGATCGGGGACCCACTTGAGGAGGCAGTCTGTCTGTTCTCTGATCTCAAACTCCATGCTGGGAGAAGCACTACTATCTTCAAAGCTGTCAGACAGGGACATTTAAGTCTAAAGAAGTTTCTCTACCTTTTGTTCAGCTATGCCCTGCCCCCAGAGGTGGAGTCTACAGAGGCAGTCAGGCCTCCTTGAGCTGCAGTGGGCTCCACCCAGTTCGAGCTTCCTGGTCACTTTGTTTACCTACTCAAACCTCAGCAATGGTGGACAACCATTCCCCAGCCTCGTTGCTGCCTTGCAGTTCGATCTCAGACTGCTGTGCTAGCAGTGACTGAAGCTCTGTGGGCATGGGACCTTCTGAGCCAGGCGTGGGATATAATCTCCTGGTGTGCCATTTGCTAAGGCCATTGGAAAAGTGCAGTATTAGGTTGGGAGTATCCCGATTTTCCAGGTACCATCTGTCATGTCTTTCCATTGCTAGAAAAGGTAATTGCCTGACCTTTTGTGCTTCCCAGGTGAGGCGATGCCTCATCCTGCTCTGTGGGCTGCACCCACTGTCTGACAAGCCCCAGTGAGATGAACCCGGTACCTCAGTTGGAAATTCAGAAATTACCCATCTTCTATGTTGCTCAAGCTGGGAGCTGCAGACTGGAGCTGTTACTATTTGGCCATCTTCTCTTATACCATATACAAAAATCAACTCATGGTAGATTAAAGACTTCAATGAAAAATGAAAAATTATAAACAAATGGAAATAAATTATTTTATAAATAAATTAGAAATATTTCTTCTGATTGGGAACTCATTTTGATTACTATTAATACTAAATTGCTTAAAATATTCTAAACAATTATCCATTTATGAATAAAAAACTAAAATTGTATTGAATATACATCTCATAATGAGTTTATCAGGACTCTTTTGATTGAATGAGATAGAACTTGGTATTAATTATACTCTTACTTTTCACTTTTAAAGATTTTTTGAGTTGTTAATTCCTGTTTACACAAATAAAAGGATGTTTAAATTTTGTTATGAAATTGCTCACTCAGTTATTTAAACTTTTCTTATTTCTTAAGCAAAACATATTTGTATAATGTAAAAATGTTCTTTTAAAAGATTGTTATATGTCAGCTAGGATCTCTGTATCCTCTTTGTTTTAATCTTTTATTTAAAAGTAAATAATTGGAAACACCTTGCTTTGAAAAGGACTTGTTACTCTTTCACTAGAGTCATTGAGGATATTAAAGTCTGAGAATACACCCATAACACCTGATAGAGAATTAACTAACAGTACCTTCATTTTTACTTATCTGGGTTAATGCAGTATTATCAGATGTGGGTGAAAGAATGAAAGTATTCTTAGTTTCAATAAACTTTTTATAAAATGATTTATCTCATTTGATTTACAGAAAACATCCACATCATAATCTAGCTGGCAAAGACAATCTGTGGTCAAGTACATTGAAGTGAACAAAACAAACAAAAACCCCTGAAAAATAAATTATGAAATATATTTTGCCAGATGGTTACTAAAAGAAATCAATATTTGTTATATCTAATGAAATTTAAATGATTTTAAATTTATCAAACAAAATAAAAGGTCAGATTTCATTTTTCATCACTTATTTTGAGATAAAACAATACAGTGTGTCCCTACAATTCAAAAACTATTTTGAACAGAAAAGTGTGATAAAAGAGCACTATAATTTTGATACACAAATGCATGCATTTAACCCTCTACACATATACACACACTTAATAAAGTGTTAGAAAGTAGATAAATTTCAACAGAAACAGTAAAATAAACACTTTTTGGATATTTACAAGGACAACCACCTATGTCTAACTTATTTTATTCCTCTTTTTTAGCATTAGAAGACTTTCAAATTGTTAAAAAGTTTCCCAATCTTTGTAAATTATCCCTATTTCACTTTGTATGTAGTATTCATGCATATTTATATAAATTTTTCTCCTGTAAAATTATTCTAATGTATTTAATAAAGCTCATTATTGCTGTTCATTAAATTATGGTCTATAAATATGTAAATGTATTATGGGTTGTGTATACATGAAAACCTATCATGGAAGATATGTCTCCTTAAAAACAAGAAATTTGAAAAGGTTAATTACTAAGTTTAATTGACTATTATTTACTTACATTTCTAAGGATCATAAATATATATGTCAGTTCAAAGTTTTACAGCAATTTGTAGACATATTCCAATTTTCAGCTGGATGTGTGGTGTATTATGGTTGCCTCCTGTTTGTTATTCATTCATTATAGTCCATGTGGCATACAAACATTTATAAATATCATCACAGTTAATACTCATCCTAGCCATTGAATGCAAGTAAAGTACTCTTTTTCAGATGTGACAATGGAGGATTAGGACATTTTAGCTAAACTGCTTATTTGATGGTGTGGCAGATATGCAGTTACAATCCTTGGCCTTCTGACTAAAATGTGTGTGTGTGTGTGTGTTTCCAGAAAATCCCGCTGAATTTTATGATAAAGCATGTTTTGTGGAAAGAGCAATGAGCATTTTCATTGGCATAGGCCATATGAAGCTCTATGTGAAAATTTAATAGTGGCATGATGGAAAATCACACATAATGCAATTTTTGTGTTGCTTTCACAGGCAGTGAGTGAACAGTGTGGCTGCTATTGACACCCACTGAGTTAGTCTTTCCTTCCCTGGTGCTTCTTTGGAATCAATAATGGCTATAAAACTAACCAAAAGACAAGAACAAACACAGGTGAAGTACACTTTTCTCTAAGAACAACATGCTCTTTAATTATACAAGTCTATAGTGGTGCTTATGTCCTGTCTCTCTTTTGTTCTCTGTCTTTCTGTCTCTCTCTCTGCATCTCTCCCTTGTAAGGACTTAAAGTTGAATTTAGGAGCATGTATCTACCTACTCTGTTTGGAAATAATATTACCAGTGTGCTTCTCACAACACAGAGTCAGATAGCCAATCATCTCTAGTTCAAGATTTGGTTTTCAGAATATTCAAATTACAGTTTTTGTTATCTGTGCAAATTATTTGTAACACACTCATTTATACTCTCAGTTAGTAATGGTATTTTAAAACAGAGGAAGTTAATGAATTCCATGTAGAACTGAACCAAAGAAATTTGGAAATAAAAAGGGCCATGGAGATAATCTATTTTGCTTCTTTTGTTACATAGCTTTATAATTATTAACAATTTGAGAACCCAACAATAGCTACAGACTCCCGTCCAAAAATTTACAGATTAAATTTTCTGTAGTTATATGTGCATTAGTGAAATGCTTTCATGCAATATTCTCTAATGGAGAGCCATTGATTTCATTAAGTCAAGCTAATTTTAAGCTAAGAAATTAGTTTCAGAAGATGATGTATCCATTATGCAGAATTAGCAACAAGATTTACAATGAATATCTGTATTTTATTCCTAGTTTTCTGCTATTTTTACCACAAATATATATCAACAATTATTTAGCAGATAGAGCATAATTATATTTGCATAAATGTCACAATATATTAATTTTGTATTAATTCTGTACATTTTACTTGTTTTTCTAGGTCCAGATGTTTCTGTTAACCCCAATTGGTATCAACCTTACACTTTCTAGACAGTGAGCATTAAAAAAAATAGAAATAACATACATTTTTAAATATTTAGTATAAAATTACTAAAAGGTTCATTAACAAATTAAGACTCCTGGCATTCTGAGATTGACTTTATCTGGAACAGGGATATATATAAAAACTTATATATATATATATATATATCTCAAACATATATACCAACCTATTATATGAATCTTTTTGTCCTCTACATTTTGCAAGTGAAAATTAACAAAGAATACTTCCAAAGTGTCAAACTATATGATGCCTAGAAACTTTTTGTTGTTGTTTTTTTTTTTGAGACGGAGTCTTGCTCTGTCGCCCAGGCTGGAGTTCAGTGGCACGATCTCGATTCACTGCAAGCTCTGCCTCCCGGGTTCACGCCATTCTCCTGCCTCAACCTCCCATGTAGCTGGGACTACAGGCGCCCGCCACCGTGCCCGGCTAATTTCTTGTATTTTTAGTAGAGACGGGGTTTCACCGTGTTAGCCAGGATGGTCTCGATCTCCTGACCTCCTGATCCGCCCGCCTCATCCTCCCAAAGTGCTGGGATTACAGGCGTGAGCCACAGCGCCTGGCCGAAACTGGTTTTAAGTCTAGTGTTTGCAGAAAGGTAATTAAATTGAAAATAAATATGATGAGTGAGAGTGAAAAGCAGTTTGAGTTATTATATTTAAATATTGGTAAATATTTATTCACCTATGTTAAACAATGGGAATGTTGTCAGTAGCCACAATACTCCATCAATTTAAAGGTAAATGCATTCTGAAGAGAAATAATTATAATTTGTAAGACCATGAAAAGCAATGTAATTTCAAGATACTATGTTTATTTTATACTAAAATTTATTTAAATTTATTCAAAATCTGGTTATATGAACCTATAGATTTAGGCTTGTATTAATCAAAAAAGTAATTTAGATTTTTGTATAATCTTCAGATTGACCTGAAAATAAGAAAATACTCATTATCTCTGTCAGACTAAAAACCTTAAATATTACAATGTTTCTTATACTTTTAATAATGTATTTTCTTCCAGAAGATTACTTCAATTTACTAATTGTGTACACTAATTATGTGACATATATTTTATATTTAATTAATAAACATGTCCATTTGAAAACAGAAAATGTCTATCACAAATAATTATATTATTATTTTTTATATTATAGATCCCAATAACAAAAGATACAAAGTCTCTCATCAATGTATCAAAAACTTCAGAGAACCAGCAGCTTCTGAAAGCCAGCGGTCTCTTAAAGTGACTGACCATCAATTCAACATTAGTAGTGATCAAAGAAAGTAACACAGAGGTTTTATACATAATTTTAATTTGACATTTCTCTAGTTTCAAATACGGACTTGACTTTTATTATCGTCATTCAGAAATCAAAAGTAGAAAAGATACAAGTTATTACTTTTTCTAATAGACTTAATGTTTTTTTGAGAAATGGAATATTTTATTTCCTTGCCTAGCACTTTTACATAAAGTATGAATGTTTGTCCACATTATTCTCTATGAAAGATTTTGTCACTTAAATCTTTTGATAAATGCTCCTAGAGAAACAAGTAATATAAAGACAAAGAGGGAATGAAAGATTGAGAAAAGGTAAAAACAGTAATTAACAGTATATAATTATGTTTGAAAAAATCACTTATTAAATATGAAATGCTTCCTTTTTTAAATCATGCCTGTCTTTTAATAGTATGAATGCTCCCTGTACAATGGTGAGTAAGTAGAGCAAATCAATCATTAATAAAAAAGACTGTCTAAATTGTGATTATCAGTGAAAACAAAGAAGCAGATATAACAACATAATAAGAATATAATGATTTATTTATAGTTATAATCGCATTTGAATATGACATTTTCTAACTCTAAAACACCTTCTAAAGATTTTGCAAGTTTACAAAATAGTTGACATTATTTACTTTTTTGATAATATATTACTTTTGAATTCTCTAATTTTCCTTATTTTGAGCTTTGCCACTAATTCCACAATGTTTTTAAAATTGTTGTTCTCATTTATAAGAATTCATATCATGGCAATCCCCAGAGACTACTTATATTTAAAAAGTAGCTTCTCATCCAAATCACTCTGTCAAATCTTTCTTCTAGACTTGCCTATTGGAAATTGTGATATAAAACAAAGCATGGGTCATTTTCAGTTAGTGATTTTAGGTTAAGTGACCCAGTTACCTAGAAATGACCTGTTCTATAATCACACGCCTGCTATGGCAAGTAGTGACAGGGGAAGTTTCTCTGGTAAGATGACATTGCACAGTGACTTGTAGGAAATGAGACAATTGCGTTTCTGAGTAAGAGAGTAATCAGACCAAATGTTCAATAACAAAGATGAGATTTGGGGAGATGTTTGCTTGCACGGTTAATGAAAACGGAGATTGACAGATGAGGTAACAAAGAAAAAGAGGTTGTGTAACTTGTACTGGTCAGTGGAAACTATTTTAAAGGCTTTGGCTTTACTCTGACTTTAGTGGCTAGGTACTTGTTCAAGGGTAGATAAGTGACATCTGACATCTATGTAAGAAAATATTTAAATAAAGTAAGGGTTCAAGCAGAAGAATAGATAGGCAGCTATTGCAATTATCAAAGCTGATGAAATAAGGTTGTAACATTAGAGGTTGAAATCTATATATATGTAAGAAAGTATAGCAGGAGGGAAGAATTTGCTTATAGATAGATGTGGATTATAAGACCGAAGTTGCCAGGAGATTTTTGTTTTCTGTTTTGTCATGTGTGTTTCTTTTTTTAAAAATTACTTTATTTCTCTTTTTTTGGCCTGAGAAACTGTAATAATATCTTCCACTGAGTTGTGGGAGGACTTGGAAAGGAGCATATTTAAGTGACAAGGTTAGAACAGAACTGTACAATTTGTTTTTGTACATATTACCTCTGAATTGCCTATTAACCATCCAAGTGGTGAAGTGAAGTAGAACTGTAAAAGGATTATTGCGCTGAAAAAGACTATTCAATGTCATTTATCATAATAATATCACCTGAAGTTTGTATGGGCCACTCTTGCCCATGACTGGACATGATTTCCATGACAACCCTGGAAATAGCTACTTTCATTATTACTAGGGGGGGGGGGGAAAAAAAAAAAAGTTCAGAGAAGTTGTTTTTCCAAGTTTCTTATTTCAAAATAGAGGTCATAAATTTCTTACAGGATTGTTATAAGAATCAAAATAATGCAATGAACATAATACATTCAGTTAAAAATCACAGTTTTCACACAAATAAGGTACTAAAACCAATATAATAAAGAGTACTTAACAATGTTAATTTATGGACTAGAATTTCCATTTTATGATTCATGACCAAATATAATTTCTAATACTCTTGCTCAACAATTTTCATAATGTAGTACAATGTTTGCCACAAAATAGAGATTCAAGAAATGTTTTTCAAATACATAAAAACTTGTGCCACTTTATACATATAGAAGGAAATAACAGATCTGCCAAGAGCCAAATATTTTAAAAGTTACATTTCTTAAACCACATATTACTTAAAAACTGTAGAGCTAGTGTATGGGAGAAAATAAAAATTATTGATAATACCAAAAGTGGATAATTTTGGAGTTAATTTATTCATGTATTGTTTTTCCTTTTGGGAGAGCTGTATTTTATGACATATAAATAAAAATGTTGTACACAAAACTATTCTCTTTATGAGATTTTGATTATATAAAAATTCCAAGAATTAAAGATTACATTATCAATGTGTGAAATATAGCGTGCTGAGTATCTTTATATTGATATTAATTGAAATTAACCTTATGAGTTTCCAAAAGTTTCTAAACTCAAATTAGAAATTACTTGATCTCAGGAGTAACGTAGTATCATGTCTACCACACTCTTTTTATAAGAGTAGTCACAGATTCAATATCAAAATATTTAATAAGTAAACTTTTTAAAGTTGGGCTTTAAATTCTAAGCTCACAAAAGATATTAATTATGCATTTTTTTTCTTTTGACTATGTGTAGCACAAGAGTTACATATTACTCTCTTACCTTGGAGGTTTGGTGAGGATTTACTGTGTACCTGATTTTACCAATCTGGCATATGTAAATTGGTGAGAGAACAAGACTGGGCTTTTTCAACAGTAAAGCAAAGTTAGATGATTTTAAGTGTAAGTAATTATTTTACACATTGTTTTAGTAAGAAAAAAAGACACTACAATTACAGGATACAATTCTTACATAAAAAAACTTTTCTTATCCCATTTAATAAACATTTTTTAGCAATTATTTCCATCTCCTTGAGTTAAAAGTTCAGAAATAATTTTTATTCATACAGAGGAAGAGAAAATAAGAAAATTTGTGGCTTGTCTCCATTTCCTTCTGAAAAATACACTCTCCTACCTCTGGAGCTTACTAATTATTAATCTAGAATGGTCATAATAAATAAAATTTGGACAATAAAATGTTGTGGTCATTATAAAAGTTGCATAAAAAGTAAAAAGGTTCTAATGAAGTTTTTACTTTTGGATTCTGGATCCTCGAGGATTGAAATAATTTAGCTTCATGTGAACCAAATAACCATTGAAATATAAAACTTCTAATTTAAAAAAATTGAACCTGTAGTATATACCAGGCACTGTGTTATGTGCAAGCAATAGATCTCACCTCAAGGTGATTTTGTCCCTCTAATGAATATATGGTTGTCTTTAGAGACATTTTGGATTGTCATAACTAGGAAGTGCTACTGATACCAATTGAGTAGAAGTCATGGATATTGTTAAACATGTTACAATGCATTGTACAGCCTCCAAACAAAGAATTATCTGGCCCAAAATGTAAGTAGTACCAGGGCTGAAAAACTGTAGGCAATGGGGATATAAAGATAAACACATAGTTACATATTTTAAAATTGTAAATACTACAGGCATATTTTGTTTTATTGCATTTCACTTTACTATACTTTATAGATACTGCATATTGCAGATTTTACAAATTAAAGGTGGATGACAAGTGGGCAAATCTACAGGTATTGTTTTTCCAACAGCAGTCATTTACTTTGTGTTTCTGTGTCACATTTTGGTACTTCTCATAATATTTCAAAGACTTCTATTATTGTCTTTTCACTAATGGTGATTACTTTTGATCAGGAATCTTTGCTGTTATTACAGTAATTGGTTGGGGCACCATACCTGTACCCATAAAAAAACACCAAACTTGGAGCAAGATGGCCGAATAGGAGCAGCTCCAGTCTCCAACTCCCAGCGCCAGCGACACAGAAGACCGGTGATTTCGGCATTTTAAACTGAGGTACTGGGTTCATCTCACTGGGGAGTGCCAGACGATCTGTACTGGTCAGCTGCTGCAGCCCGACCAGCGAGAGCTGAAGCAGGGTGAGGCATTGCCTCACCTGGGAAGTGCAAGGGGGAAGGGAATCCCTTTTCCTAGCCAGGGGAACTGAGACACACAACGCCTGGAGAATCAGGTAACTCCCACCCCAATACTGCGCTTTGAGCAAACAGGCACACCAGGAGATCATATCCCACACCTGGCCGGGAGGGTCCCACAACCAGGGAGCCTCCCTCATTGCTATCACAGCAGTCTGTGATCTACCGGCAAGGCAGCAGCGAGGCTGGGGGAGGGGCGCCCGCCATTGCTGAGGCTTAAGTAGGTAAACAAAGCTGCTGGGAAGCTCGAACTGGGTGGAGCTCACAACAGCTCAAGGAAACCTGCCTGTCTCTGTAGACTCCACCTCTGGGGGCAGGGCACAGTAAACAATAACAAAGCAGCAGACACCTCTGCAGAGACAAACGACTCGGTCTGACAGCTTTGAAGAAAGCAGTGGATCTCCCAACACGGAGGTTGAGATCTGAGTAGGGACAGACTCCCTGCTCAAGCGGGTCCCTGACCCCTGAGTAGCCTAACTGGGAGACATCCCCCACTAGGGGCAGTCTGACACCCCACACCTCACAGGGTGGAGTACACCCCTGAGAGGAAGCTTCCAAAGCAAGAATCAGACAGGTACACTCGCTGTTCAGAAATATTCTATCTTCTGCAGCCTCTGCTGCTGATACCCAGGCAAACAGGGTCTGGAGTGGACCTCAAGCAATCTCCAACAGACCTACAGCTGAAGGTCCTGACTTTAGAAGGAAAACTATCAAACAGGAAGGACACCTACACCAAAACCCCATCAGTACATCACCATCATCAAAGACCAGAGGCAGATAAAACCACAAAGATGGGGAAAAAGCAGGGCAGAAAAGCTGGAAATTCAAAAAATAAGAGCGCATCTCCCCCGGCAAAGGAGCGCAGCTCATTGCCAGCAATGGATCAAAGCTGGACGGAGAATGACTTTGACGAGATGAGAGAAGAAGGCTTCAGTCCATCAAATTTCTCAGAGCTAAAGGAGGAATTATGTACCCAGCGCAAAGAAACTAAAAATCTTGAAAAAAAAGTGGAAGAATTGATGGCTAGAGTAATTAATGCAGAGAAGGTCCTAAACGAAATGAAAGAGATGAAAACCATGACACGAGAAATACGTGACAAATGCACAAGCTTCAGTAACCGACTCGATCAACTGGAAGAAAGAGTATCAGCGATTGAGGATCAAATGAATGAAATGAAGCGAGAAGAGAAACCAAAAGAAAAAAGAAGAAAAAGAAATGAACAAAGCCTGCAAGAAGTATGGGATTATGTAAAAAGACCAAATCTCCGTCTGATTGGGGTGCCTGAAAGTGAGGGGGAAAATGGAACCAAGTTGGAAAACACTCTTCAGGATATCATCCAGGAGAACTTCCCCAATCTAGTAGGGCAGGCTAACATTCAAATCCAGGAAATACAGAGAACGCCACAAAGATACTCCTCGAGAAGGGCAACTCCAAGACACATAATTGCCAGATTCACCAAAGTTGAAATGAAGGAAAAAAATCTTAAGGGCAGCCAGAGAGAAAGGTCGGGTTACCCACAAAGGGAAGCCCATCAGACTCACAGCAGATCTCTCAGCAGAAACTCTCCAAGCCAGAAGATAGTGGGGGCCAATATTCAACATTCTTAAAGAAAAGAATTTTCAACCCAGAATTTCATATCCAGCCAATCTAAGGATATTCTTAATGATGAAAGTATGAAGAACTTTTTTCCTTGGGCTTAAAAAAAATTGTTATGTGTATTTTCCAGTGCTGTTATTCTGGAGATATAAATGTCACCTAAAGAGCAGTTCTTCTATGGTTCTATCTCACCCACTTCGTAAGAAAATCAGTTCCTTGAAATTTCTCCTTAATAGTTTTGTCAATCTGGAGGAATTGATCTCCAATAATGTCTTCTAAAATGGGACTTCTATTTTAATATTCTATTGCTCCTGTTAAAGATGCAAACAGCTTTCTAATTGCTACTGATACTAAAAGTAGAAGATATGGTGTCAAGGTCCTTTGAAGGCACCAATGAGTTATGCTGCTGCTTCTTTAATTTGTGACAAATCTGTAGATGCCCAGGGTTTAAGGAAGTGAGTTTCACAGCAGGAGCAGGATGCCCAGTGTTGAGGAGCCAAAAGTGTATCTGTAACCATAACCATTGTTAACTGCTTCCATTGCCAATTCATTGACAACTGTCATGCTGAACCTACTGCCATCTTGATTCCACTGTTCACACTTAGACTAATGCCACTCACATTTTGCACTGCAGTTGTTGCCCACACATTTTATTAAAATGATTTCTTGGGTTTCCCATTTGTTTTTCAGATTCTTACCACAGCAACCCCTTATGCCCTATTTGGCCATAACTATACATGAGGAGATCTAGGATATATTGTAAGGGTCAGATATGTATAGTTCTTAGAGTAAGTCCAGCCTTTCACTGCTTATGAAATTTTTTTTGAAACAAAGTTTGACCTTTCCTAGAAAAGCCCTTGTAACGTATGGAAATAAAGCCCAATCATTCATCCAGAAGTTCTGTTTGCCACAATGAATGCAGTTCTTACTCAACCCAGAAAATTCACTTTACCCAATACACACACCAAATTGTTACATTTTTCTAACCAGCGTTTTGATCCTGAGACTAATTAGGCCTCTTTTATGGAAAGATGATAAAATTAACACTTGAAATACAATTTGCTATCATAACCTCCAAAAAGATCATTTTAATATTTCTTTTATAAACCTCTTCATGTGTTTAGAATGTTGCATACAATACCCCATCCAGGAGAAAACTGTCATGTTAAGGTACATCACTGGGTACATAATTATATTATCGTATTATCTTCTGTAAAGTCAGTGAGAGCTTTACAGAGGATACAATTTGTTGTTCCTAATGCCTGAAAACAATCTAACAAAAAATGGGCCGCTAATATTATTAAAGAATCAAAATATAAAATAAATATCCTTTCTTTTCCATGATGACCTGTATACTTACTCCGGGTTATCTCTTATTTAGATGGTCTAAACTGGAGACTTACTACTCAAGATGTATGGACCAGTAGCAATGGTATCATCAGGGAGCTTTTGGGAAGTACAGAAGGTCAGGTCTTACCCAAACCTATTGAGCCAAAATCTTTTGTTTTGTTTTGTTTTTGTTTTTTGAGACCGAGTCTCATTCTGTCGCCCAGGCTGGAGTGCAGCAGCGCAATCTCGACTCACTGCAACGTCCACCTCCCGGATTCAAGCGATTTTCCTGCCTCAGCCTGCTGAGTAGCTGGAATTACAGGTGCACACCACCACTCCCAGCTAAGTTTTCATATTTTTAATACAGATGGGGTTTCACCATATTGGTCAGGCTGGTCTCATACTCCTGAGCTCGTGATCCGCCCACCTCCGCTTCCCAAAGTGCTGGGATTACAGGCGTGAGCCACCGTGCCCCGCCAAGAATCTTCATTTTAACAAGATCCCTAAAGAGTTTTGTATGCACTTTGAAATGTAAGAAACACAAATATAATCATTCACTGTCTGTTATTTATTATTCCAAGTTTAAATTTTCCTCCTTCAATCAATAAATTTTCAGCTCGGTTTCCAAATATCTTCTACGCTTCATTGCACTTTTAATTTTTGTGTACAACCTAAATTGGTGAATTTGTTATTAAGTAACACTAGTTATGAATACAATTATTTTAATTTAAATCTTTGGAACCTCATGATGAATTTTTATTTAACATAGCATCACCTAGGTAAATTCCTTCCTCATTTCACTATTCACACTTCCAAATGTCCTTCTATTTCTTAATTTTTAAAATTGTTTTTGTTGAGTGTTATTTACCAGAAGTATTCAATCCAAGAATTAATCACAACATGATCAATGTAACCTATACCCCACATGTGAGAATCTGTCCACATTGTACTCTGAAACATCTTGGTTTTTAAAGGATTACTTTAGTTCACTGGATCTACAACATTCTCAGGGTTCGTAACAATGGATGCACATCAGACTTACCAAAAGAAAGAGATTCTAGTGGCTCAGTTCTGCCTTCTACACCCAGATGTTTTAACTACATAGAAGTGAGTGGTTTTCCAGGTACAAGGATTTTGAAAAATAAAGAAGAAAACGGCAAGAGAGAAAACGAAAGAGAAGAATCCAGCTCATGCAAAAGTGAAAATCTGTTGAGAAACACTACACTCAATCAGGAACTAAGAAAAGGTCATTTCTTCCTCTTTTGCAAGTGTCCGTCTTCATCATAAGCAACGTATTCAGCTTTGCCCCAGACTCAGAGCAGCCTTCTTCCCGGATATGAGTTAAACAGTAACTATTTCAAGTATCTCAATGACTTCTATTTCTTTGGCTGTGACTGGCTTTCAGGCCTTTGGCCTCTCAGTGCTGGATTCTTTTGGCCCAGAAACACAGCTTCTCTAACAAAAAAACACCGTCCTATCAATCACCGTCTATCTTATTCACTAGAACTATCTGCTGCTTGGATTTTAACTGATTACCTTTGTTTCCTCTGCTGTGGTGATCATCTTGGCTCTAGATTTAGCTGTAATGTTAGCTAGTTACCTTGTATTCCTCCTTTCTCATTTTGTGACATGATTCTTATTTTAATGTTGTATTTTTAATTTTTAAAGCCAACCTCTGGTCTTTCTCTTGAAAAACGACAATCAATACGCACCTCTCAAAAACAAGATCTCCCCAACTTCTATTTTTACTTTTCATTATTTTATGGTTACATCACTTTCTAGTCACTAAACTACAGCTTTGAAAGAGATAAGAAGAGGCATTTCTAGAGATAGCAAGTGAGATGTGGCATTCCAGTATGATAAACTGACTCCCAGAAATAAGATAAAATGAATTATTATGTTATCACCTTTAAAGATAATTTTATTTTTCTAAGAGAGGAAACAATACTTCCAAATAGTTCAATCAATGGTAGTTAATAGATTAATTCATCAAACTCCAACTGATTTCAATTTGTTTTCTCTTTGAATTTGCCATCACCTTTTTATTATTAGTTGAATGACCTGGAAAAGCTCATTATTTCTTTGTGTTACAATTTATCAACTATTATACTGGAAAAAAAATAAATATTTTAATATTACCTTTAAAATAAAGGGAACTTTTGAGTATCAGTCATAGTTCCCATAATTTTACGTTCTATAAAACAATAACACTTTTCAAAACCTCCAGGAACTCATATAGGATTTCTATTTTTTCAAAGTAAACAAAAGCAAACTCCATATCTACCTGTAATATCATATAACAAATTAAAAACTTTTGGACACCAAGAGGGAGTTAAAACTCAGAATAAAAACAGAATCTTATGAACTTCAAATATATTTAACTTTTTAAAAAACCTAATTTACATACTATTTTTCTCATTTTACTTCAGACTTTTGAGTATTTTACCATGAGCAGAGAAGTATGCATGCAGCACAATATGATCCATAGAGCAGGTGTTCAAAGACGATTATTTCTCTTCCCTTTTTAATGGTACAATTAGCTAGACAATTTCAGGAGAAAAATTATTTTACTTTGTAAAAGATTAAAATTTCCCTACTCACTCTTTAGACAAGTAAGATATAGACACTTATTGTTATTCTTATTACATTTCCTATATCATATAATGAGACTCCAGGGTGAGCCCTTTATTAATATTCATAGTCTCCTCAGATAATTTTTGTTTAGGAAAATGCAATTTATTTTTGAATGTCTATCACATGCATTACAAGGCAAAACAATAAGGGTGGAAATCATGACACCCATAGGATTTCTAGAGGGCTTTGAAATTAGGTTATTACAGTTGAAAGAAAATCACTACAAAAACTATATAATGAAATTTTACTGCAATTTTTAATAAGATGTTTTTGAGTACAATGTATACAATTCTGCTAAACTGTTTAAACAAAAACACTTTAAATAATTCAAAAAAAGACTTTCTTTATTTCCTCATTAATGCCTATTTGTCTTTCAATTAGAGAATTGTTTTTGCAGCTAGTGTTTTTATTTATAAGAGGTAACCAACTGTTCAATGTTGTAATTCAAAAATACATTCTCATTTTCAACTAATAAACATTGCACGTTTCCTAACACACCATATTCCCTTGAGTAATATTATATATTCTCTTTGATGTATTTATGTCCCTGGTTATCAATTAGCTGAGTAGAAACTGTTGTTATTTGCAGCATCTTTATTTCTACGACTGGAGATTTTCTGGTATGTCATCTGTCAAAGCATCAACAAGAACATGTAGGAGATTTTTGAACTGTTGAGATTATTTCTCCAAATTACTATTTTACTATATGGTATACATTTAAGTTAAGTTCTTTTCAAGTAATTTTGTTAAGCCATTAAAACATTAAAACTTCACATACAGAAGCAAAACAAAATTTAGAATATCGTTTATTTTGCTATGTCAGAAAAGCATCAAAGATGACTTGTGGAATTTTTTTACCTAAGAAACTCAAAGGGAGGTGATGCTTTTTAGTAAAGGAGGAAATATCAAGATTTCTTTGTTAGACATATTAATTTTGAAAGTTAGAAATGCCTATTAAATATGCTAATAAATATCAGGGATAGAAAAAGATTTGCACACTATCACCCTAGTTAGGGCCATGAAATTAGATGAGATCACCTAGGCAAGAGGTAAAAATGAAGCTCCCAGCAGAACTCTCATATTTATAGATGAATTAGAAGAAGAAACAAAGGAAAGGAAACTGAGGAGCAGCCAGTGAATTTAGAGGGAAACAAAAACAGAAACATCACAAAAGTAATGGGGGAGACAGCAGCGGGGATTCCAGGTATGGTAGAGTGGATGTGAAATACTATTAAGAGGTAAAGAAAGTAGTGAGGAAGAAATTAGCATCAAATTAGGTTTGATCCAGATTGCTGGTCACCTTAACACAAAAAACCTCAGTGAAATTGAGGAACATGAATCAAAGAAGTATAGGCTTAAAGAAAGCTGAAGGAGAGGAGATAGCTCTGCATGAAGTAGACAATTTGAGACTTTTGAGAAGCAAACAATACAGAGTTTATTTATCTGACCCCTCAAACTATTCACATTGGGGTCTAGCTGCAGTTGATTATTTCATTTCATTTGTTAATATAGCAGGTGTCCCAGTTTGTCTGAAGTCAGAATTCAGACATAGCTGAATATGTTTGAATATGTACCTTCTACATCCTACCAATTGTTATTGGAAGTATTTCTATTGCATTATCCACAGATTACTCCAATCAACTAATAAAAACTGAACTCAGCAGGTGTTTATTGCAAACCTACTTATTTATCTTCTCTACCTTTATCTGTCCAGCTACCCAAATAAACCAAGACACCAAACTTAGGTCTACCTAATTCAATCACTAAGCCATGTCTCTGTTATTTCCTACAATTCTCTCAAATCTAGCCACCTTGTCTTGTTATCTCACCCACTTATTTCAGCAGGATTTCTTTATATTTTTTATTGAGCTTCCTACATTGGCTCCCTTCTTCCAGTCTTTTTCTGTTCTAATTTATTATCCATCTTGCAACCAAAGTGTTCCAAAATAAAAATCTGGCTAAGATACATTCTTATAAGCCCTGCAAGAGCTCTCCATTGCTCCTTGGATAATGGCTTTTATTATAGATCCATACACATCAGCATATTCAGAAATAATAAAAGTAAGAATGTAACAGATTGTGCTCAAAAATAATCATTAGAGTTAAATTCTTAGGCTTAAAAATATATTATACATATTATAATTAAATCATAGACCAAATGAATTATCATGAATTTTGCTATTTCTTCCCTTGAATGTTATAGTTTAACTATATACAGTGGAATTCTTTTAGTTCTTCGAATTTCCTCCATTTTTCACTTTACTTTTCATACATACTTTTCTATCAGACTGAAAATATTATCTCCACCTTTCAAGTGTATAAATCCTACTTACACTCAAGTCTCAGCCTAGATATCACTTTTTCAGGATGATATGCCTGACTGCAGACTCTAGCAGGTCTAAGTGAATTTTTCTGACAAAATAATTTTTGTTAACACAATAAATATACTCCATTATAGCCTTTGTATCCTTTTATTACAACTGTCCATTTACCTCTCTTCATCCTCCACTGGATTCTCAGCTCAACCTCTTTCTCCACTCTATTTTCAGGACTGAGCATATTGCTAGCATACAGCAAACACTAAAATGTATTCATTAGGTAAATGAATGTTTTGAGAATATTTAATTTTATGACTATTGTGTTTTCATATAATCTCTTAAATACAATTCCTGTTTTAATTATCATGTTGATATTTTCTTTTTACTTCTCCTTGGACTTGATTTGAGCCTCTTGAATTATATTTTCTCTATTTTAGAAAGGACTTAAAAAAAAGTTTTTCCACAGATATTATTTCAATATTAGATTTTTACAAGTCCGTTTTTAGGGAACTTTCTGAAAGTCAGTTAGTCCCCAACTTCTCAATCCACATCCAGTAATTTTTAGATGCTTATTTTGCTATCTGAAAGTGGAAGGCAAGATACTACTATACAGAGTGAACCACATTTTTGTTTTCTTTTTTTGCTCTTAGCGCTCAATCAGCTAATGCTTATTCTTCTAATAGGACTCATCTGCTCGAAGGCCATATAAAATGGAAACTCAACCAGTGTGTGGAGATAAGGGTAATAAAGGCTTTAAGAGTGGGATGTGGTTTTAATGAATACTACAACATTTGAAGTATGGTGGAAGTGAATTATGATGATTCTTTCTCAGTAGCATTACTTAAAGTGCTTTCCAAGACCTTTACTGGGAAAAGCAATGTTAACTAGAGGCAGTATTGTTTTTCCTCTATGCTTTGGAGCAGTCCAGTTAATGAATAATCTAAATTGAAGTGCTTAATTATGCCCAAGAAAATGGCATAATATTTAAGGTAACAATTCTCACAGAATAAAAACCAAATGCTATATTTAAATACAGATACTTCTACAGTCACCAATTAGCAGTGTAACTTTGGAAGTGTTAGACTCTCTAGTCACAATATTGTCAGCTGTAGAATTATGATTATATGACATGTTTACATATTTTAGCCTTGTTATCACTTTTTTTTTTTTTTTTTGAGACAGAGTTTTGCTCTTGTTTCCCAGGCTGAAGTGCAATGGCCCAATCTCAGCTCACTGCAACCTCCGCCTTCTGGGTTCAAGTGATTCTTCTGCCTCAGCCTCCCCACTAGCTGGGATGGGATACAGGCATGCTCCACTACACCCAGCTAATTTTGTAGTTTCAGTAGAGATGGGATTTCTCCATGTTGGTCAGGCTGGCTTCAAACTCCCGATCTCAGGTGATCCATCCTCCTCGGCCTCCCCAACTGCTGGGATTGCAGGCATGGGCCACTGCGCCCAGCTGCTATCACTTTCCATAGTGAAGTTAACCCTATGGAGGCTCCAAAAGTCTTGCCTGATTGTCTGACTCAGACCTACCAAAGCAAAATGCACATTTTCAGTTGAAGCCTTGATTACCCTTTTTTATTATTTGGGCTTTCTTCTATTTATCACAACTAGAATTTAAGTACAATCATTTTCTTCACTGCATCTCTATCACCTACCATATAATTAGCATATATTGACCACTGATTGCATTTCTTAAATCAATACGAAAATAAATGTCCTAGTGAAAATGTTAATTTGACTGCTGTGATTTTCGTTTTATTGCATTCACATTTCAGTCATTTAAAAATGTTAATTTTGTTTAGCTGAAGCAATACAGTCTGTTATCTAATTTTCATTTATTCATCTTTGGGCTTCACTTGAAGATTTGGGGTAACCTTTTCTTATCTCACGTATGACTATATTTAAAAGCTTTTTCATTCTTGTTGTTTGCAAATCGGTCTCATTTGATTATACCTGCCTAAAATATTATATTTTAAGTAAAATATTGCACTTTCTATTATTTCAAATAATTAACATGAATGAAATTTATATTCCAACAAAATTATGAAATATGATTATTTCCTTGGCAGCTCTTCTAATGGACATTATAAAATAGATCTGAAAAAGTGGCTTCATAACACTGAAGATCCCTCAGGAAATTTTTCTTTAATTCTCATCTCACCTTTACATAACTGGGAGAAGGGGTATTCCCTTCAACATGAGAAACACATGGAAAAAATGCAGAGCTAGTTTCTACTTTACCTAATACTTTAGCACTCAATACTCTATAGAATTGATAGACAATGTTGGGAATCGGTGCATAACCTCCTACATCAGATCAGTGTTTCCTAATTTTTTAGGAATTGATTAGTTGGGTTGATTAGTTGGCATTTTTTTTCTTCCAGATTGAATTTAGAGGAGATGGTGCTAATATTATAATAGACTCTGATTTACATGGGTTATGCCTGAGAATCTCATGTCTTTAAGTATATGAATCCCAGAATATCAAATAATTTTCTCCTATGAAAAAAAACCCTGCAATCTTGCTAAGCAATCTTATAGGTATCTAGCAATAAGAATTTGTTTGAGAAGCAGATGCTGAATTTATTGCTAGCCTCAAGCTCTGCTATAATT
Source organism: Theropithecus gelada (assembly GCF_003255815.1). Lineage (NCBI taxonomy): Eukaryota > Metazoa > Chordata > Mammalia > Primates > Cercopithecidae > Theropithecus > Theropithecus gelada. The sequence continues at coordinate 126,431,827 of NC_037669.1, forward strand.
TTTACCCCCACATCAGTTCTTTAATTTCATATCTCTGTGAAATGACAAATTACTACATATCACTAAAGCTCACTTGTGACTAGTTAAATTCATGAACACAAAATCTGAAAATGCTGAAGTAAAAGTACCAAATACTCTAAAGTGTCTAAACATTTTACACAGTCAAAGTTCACTTTGCATTTTATTCTTGTTTCTCCCCTCCCATCTCTAGTTAGGTAGTAACAGTTCATCCATAGCTCATTTTATAAAAAGCATCCAGCTATTTTTAAAGAATGACTCATCCTCACACTCCTAAATAAAATACATGTGTTTATAAAGGCCAATAATTCTAGATTGCATGATTTATGCACAAGGTAACATAATGGAATTTGGAAACCCTGACCAGAAGTGAAATCATCAAATTGAAAGTGACTTTCAAAGTAAATTCCTATCATCTGCCCCCAACTAACAGAGAAAAAAAAAAAAAAAACACTTTATTATATCTATTAAAAATTGTCATTTATATTTTAAAATAGTTTTCTGTCATTTATGACTTTAAAACATGAATTGGCTTTGGAATATCTGGAACCATGTAAAATTACATGCAAAATTGTATGTGTATAAAACTATGAACACATTTGTAAGGATGGAGGCAACAGATTCATAGAATTCATGAGATTATAAAAGGAATCAGTAATAGAATATAGATTAAGAACCACCTGCAATCCATAGAGGAAAGATAACAATTTGAATATGCAATCGGGGGCAAACCTCCAAGAATTTAAATCAAACCCCAGAGAATAAAAAGACTGTGAGCAGAGGGACCAAAGACAACTTCTCAGAATCTGGTATTAACTGAGGGTGTATAAAATACTACATTTAGAATACATGTTGATTAGAGTTTCTGGTAGCTATATTATGTTATTATTTTAAGTGTTCCTTTAATGTAGGTAAATAAATGTTTCTAGATTTGCTTCAATGAGGTAAATGGCTGGAAGCCTTGTAACTAATGTTGAAAATATAGGCAGCTCTTATCATACTGACCTAGCTCCTGCAGACTGATAAAAACCCATGGTTAATAAAGGCAAAACAAATTTAATCTAGACTTGACCAAAACAAACTTCATGTTCTATTGTTTAAACATCTTTCATAACTACACATTTATACACATTGTTTAAAATGTAGTAATTCTGCTGGGTGTGCTGGCTCATGCCTTTAGTCCCAGGACTTTAGGCAGAGACTGAGGTGGGAAGATTGTTGGAGCCCAGGAGTTCAAGAACAGCCTGGGCAATATGGTGAGATGCTGTCATTACAAAATAAAGTAAAATAAAATAAAAATAGCCAGGCATGGTCGTGCATGCTTGTAGACCCAGCTACTTGGGAGGATGGAGTGGGAGGACCACATGAGGCCAGGAATTTGAGGCTGCAATGATCCATATTCATGCCGTTGCACTACATCTTGGATAACAGAGTAAGGTTCTGTCTCAAAACAACAAAAAAAGAAACATTTCTTTATACCAACCAATAAATTGCACTTTTCTTAATCTTAACTATCAATCATCTCAATCTGAAAACAGAGTTTTAAAACTAAAAAATTATAATCATGGCTTTTTAGTGTTCTAGTACTTAGCTGATGAAGACTACCATAGTCCCCCTCTGGAAATTTTTGGTATTAATGTATCCCGTTGTAAAACTAATAATACAACTTATATCTGCATATTAATTAGTAATCTTCAAGGAGCTTCAAACAATTAGCAAAGTATGTTATCACAAGAACTTCATGGGCTAATAGAAAAAAAAATATTCCATTTTGCAGGTGAGAAAATTAAGAAACAGAGAGATTAAGGAAATTTGCTAAAGTGACATAATGTGATACGTTCAGGAAAAGATCTGTGGTTACCTATTTCTTTCTCAGAATTTTCCCCATTAACTCAGACAATAGTTTTATATTTAGTCACTATAGTGTGAATAGAAAACATATTTTCTGAGAGTGATTTTATCCATCAGTTCTATAATTTCCATCATATGTGTGTGCATCTGTCCTATATGTTTTATCTGAATATAATTTTCTTATCTGAAGAATTATTAATTGTTTAATCAGCAATTCTAATAATTTACTGTTTACCACTTCTTTATCATAAATACAATGTGTATATTTTAAAAATGAATATTATAAGATTATAGGCATATATTTAAATTCTGATTTAAATGCTTATGCTTATAATATACAGCACACTAGAGTATGTACTTTGCAAGATAGAAACAAAATAAGAAAAGAAATGGCACCAAAAGAACAGTTTTTTTGTTTGTTTGTTTGTTTTAAAGAAACAGGTAAAGCAAGTACAAAAACACGTCTAATAAAGAGAGGAGCAAAATTAGGATTGCAAGTCAGATAAAAGTACTATGGACTTTCAAGGTGGAGCGCCTCAGTTTCAGGTGAAATTTTAAGTGTTTAATGAAACACTTGCATTTGAAAGGATAAAGAATCAACTTGCAGCAGATGTGGTGGCAGAAAATCTCCAGATATAGGTATACCTCATTATTGTTCTTTGCTTTTATTGCAGCTCATAGATACTGCATTTTTACAAATTGTGGGTTTATGATAAGTTGAGAACATATATCAGTGCCATTATTCCAACAACATGTTCTCACTTCCTGCCTTTGTATCACATTCTGGTAATTTTCATACTTCAAACTTTTTCATAATTATTATAAAATATGTTTGGTATGTGTGTCCACTACAAATCACATGCTGGAATGTGATCCCCAATGTTGGAGGTGGAGCTTTGTGAGAGGCCTTTGGGTCATGGGGGTGGATCCCTCATGAATGGCCTGGTGCCCTCCCTGCGGTGCTATGTGAGATCTCACTCTGAGTTCACATGATACCTGGTTGTTAAAAAGAGTTGGGATCTCCCCACTCTCTTTCTTACTCCCTCTGTCCCCATGTAATTTGCTTGCTTCCCCTTCACCTTCTGCCATGATTGAAAACTTCCGGAGGCTCTCACCAGGAGCAAATGCCAATACCATGCTTCCTGTTTACCTTGTAGAACCATGAGTCGAAAGAAACCTAGTTTATTTTAAATTACCCAGACTCAGGTATTCCTTTATAACAATGCAAATGGACTAACAAATTATTTTTGTTATGATGATCTCTATTTTGTATCTTTGATGTTACTATTGTAATTGTTTAGGGAACCACAAACCACACCCACATAAGAGGGTGAACTTAATTGATAAATGTTGTGTGTGCTCTGATAGCTGCACTGATTCCCTCATCTCTCCCCATCTCAGGCTTCCCATTCCCAGAGACACAACAATATTGAAATTAAGCCAATTAATAACCCTACATAGCCCCTAAATTTTCAGGTGAAAGAAAGACTCCACATGTCTCTCGCTTTGAGTCAAAAGCTAGAAACAATTAAGTTTCATAAGGAAAGGATGCCAAAAGTTGGGATAGGCCAAAAATAGACCTCTGATGCCAAGCAGCTACGTTGGAATGCAAAAGAAAAGTTCTTGAAAAAAATTAGAAGTGCTACTCCAGTGAACACATAAATGACAAGAAAACAAAACAGCCTTATTGCTGAGATGGAGAGAGTTCTAGTGTTCAGGATAGAACATCAACTAGCCACATTTTTGTAAGCAAAAGGTTAATCCAGAGCAAAATCATAATTCTGTTTAATTCTATGAAGGCTGAAAGAGATGAGGAACTTGCAGAGGAAAAATTAGAAACTAGCAGAGATTGGTTCATGAGGTAAAGAAGCCATCTACAAAATGTATAGCAACATAATACAGCATAGTATCACATTGCATCACATCGCATCAAATACCATCTGAGGTAATGTAGCAAGTGCTGATGTAGAAGCTGCAGCGAGTTATCAGAATATCTCGAAGATTGATGATGGCAGCTACACTAAACGATAGATTTCAATGTTGATGAAACAGTCTTCTGTTGAAAGAAGATGCTATCTAGGACTTTCATAGCTAAAGAGGATCTGTCAATGCCTGTCTTCTTAGTTTCGAAGAACAAGCTGACTCTCTTTTTAGAGGCTAATGTAGTTGGTAATGCCAATGTTTATTTACCATTCCAAAATCCTAGGACTCTTAAGAATTATGTTAAATCTAGTCTGCTCATGCCCTATAAGTGGCACAACAAAGCTTGTATGACAACGCATCTGTTTGCCGTGTGGTTTACTGAGTATATTAAGCCCACAGTTGAGACTTATTACTCAGGAAAAACAACAACAACAAAATCCTTTTAAAATATTTCTGCTCACTGACAATGCATCTGGTCATCCCATAGCTCTGATGGAGATTTACAGAAAGATAAATGTTGTCTTCATATCTGTTAATACAAAATTCATTCTGCAGCCCCTGGGTAAAGGAGTAAACAAGACTTATTATTTAAGAAATACATGTTATAAGGTAATAACAGTTAGTATAGATAGTGATTCATCTGATGGATCAGGGCAAAGTAAATTGAAAACTTATAGAAGAAATTCATCATTCTAAGTGCCATTAAGAACACTCATAATTCTTGAGAGGAGGTCAAAGGAGCAATATTTAAAGGAGTTTGAAAGACGTTTATTCCAGTCCTCCTGGATAACATTGAGAGATTCAAGATTTCAGTGGAGGAAGTCACTGCAGATGTGGTAGACAGAGCAAGAGAAGTAGAATTCTAAGTGGAGCCTAAAGATGTGATTAAATTGCTGAAATTTCATTGATATTCATGTTGAATATCAAAATTCATGATAAGACTTAAACAGATGAGGCGCTGCTTCTTATGGTTGAACAAAGAAAGTGGTTTCTTGAGATGAAATTTGCTCCTGGATAAGATGCTATGAACATTGTTGAAATGATGACAAAAATATTACACAAATGACAACAAAGAATATTACAGAAATGCAGTTGACAATGCAGTAGCAGGGCTTGAGAGGATTTACTTCAATTTTGAAATAAGTCCTACTGTGAGTAAAATGCTATTCAACTGTATTGCAGACTATGGAGAAATCTTTCATGAAAGGAAGGGTCAATTATTATGGCAAACTTCATTGTTGTCTTATTTTAGGAAATTGCAAAGCCGCAACAACCTTTAACAACCATTATCCTGATCAGTCAGAAGCCATCAACGTAGAAGAGTTTCCATCAACAAAATGATTATGACTTGCTGCAGGCTCAGTGTATTTTTATAATAGCATGGTTTTTTTTTTAACAATAAGTACATTTTATTTAAAGTATGTATGCACATTTTTTAGACATAATGCTATTGCACATTTAATAAACTACGGTATAGTGTGAACATAACTTTTATATATACCAAGAAATCAAAAAATTTACGTGACTAGCTTTGTTGAAATATTTGCTTTATTGTGTTGGTAGAACTGAACCCACAATATATCTGAGGTTTGTCTGTATTACATCTCTAAAATAGATTTTATATGCAAATTATGCTGATGAAATATAGTGAATGAATGTATTTAATATATGCCAAGTGATGATAGTTACTTCGAAGTGTTGCCATGATACATGCGATTAGCAGTCTATAAAATGTGTGATAATTGATTACTCTAAAGGCAATCATTAAAATTAATTTTCTTTTATTTATTTATGTGAGTGAAATTGCTCTCTTTGTGGAATTAACATTTTCTGTTAATGGTACTCTAACCTTTACCTTCCTCAAAAATAAAAGTTTTTAAAACATTTTCTCCAGTTAGGCACATTTATGATAACAGGAATATTAGAAAAACATTTAATGGTTTTTGTTCACCATATAATGTGTACGGCATGGATAATAGGAGCTTATTCTTGGTGGAGAAGCACATGACTACAGTAAAATCTAAAGGTCCAGAATGATAAAATGAAAACTACCCTGAGATGACAAAGAATGAGGAGATTGCCTAATGATTTCTTCCTCTATTTACATAATATATATTCAAGTGCTCTTTTTGGCAGAAAGTTAGACACATTATGTTGCAGATTTTCCTTCCTCTCACAAAAAGAACAAGGTGAAGCTCCTGTTCAATCAGGAAAAAAAAAATCTATATGCTCAAAATTATTTCCCTTTTTATATACTATCAACATCCAAAAAAGTATTCTCAATGGCTTGTAGTTAAAGTACAAGACAAAGTAAAGCACACTTTTTATGGTTTTATAGTAAAACACAATTTTAACTTTCTGCCTGTAAATACTACTGAGCAGAAAGCAGCTCTAAGCTTTCAAAAATCAAGGAAGAAAGGAAAACATTTTAGATAATAACTCATCTGTTATTCTATCTATTTAAAAAAAAAACAAACACCTTAGTCCTTGGAAATCTACCAGCTTATTGTTATATATTGACATATTTTAAGTCTGAGAGAGCTTCATCACAGGAATATGAAACAAGATATCTTTAATAAGATATACAATATTGTCTTAGATGTCCTTTTATAATAATCAGTTTATTATGATATTTTCTAATTCTTTCTAGTCCTTAAATAAAAATCCGCTATTAATTGAAGTTAATGCCTACATACTCAAATGAACTTTAGTTGCTATTTCCTTCTGCACAGGTCTTCTGAGTTTGAGATTGAGCTAAGATAATTAGTAAAAATAGTTAACTATTCTTTCTCCTTGTTATAACTTGACAATTCTCTTATTTTTCTTTGCTTAGGCTAAGCTTCCTACTAATTAATTTAATATTTCAAAAGCCAGCAGTTTCTATGTGGGACTCCTTTGTTTTTTAACATTCAAAATAGATGAACAACAAATAGGTAATAGATAGAAGATAGTTAAATTTCTTAAAAGATGACTTTTGACTGAAGACATTGCACAAAACATACAAATTTATTTCCCAAAATTCTATTTATTTAAGTTGTACCAAAAGAAAAGTCTTAAAAAACATTGGAAATTCAGAAGTACAGGCATCACAAAAAGCATGACATTTTGCATAATTCCTAGTAAATGGAACACAAAAGTGGCTATTAATACAATAGTGAATACGGGGTAGAGGAAAACACAGCCCAAATTTTGTGTATAAAATCTAATTTACAGGCAGATCTTGTTGGGTGTGGAGAGAAGGAGTGGTTTCCAGGCATAGTAATCAGAGTAATTAAAAGACTATTGACACAAATAGCCAGACCATGTCTTTGCTCCAACTAGCTGCCCTAGTAAGAAGCCATAGCGAGAGCTGGCAGGTCTTGAGAATCAGAAAGCAAAGATTCTCAGGAAAATCTAAGCTCCTTGTGTGTATTTAGATTCCTGAAAGGAAACAGAATAGGTAAGGTGGTAACTGCAAAGCATCAAAACAGACAAATAAAAAATCGTGAGCAAAGACATTGTGGTTGGAGTGGGAGAGAATAGAATCCACCAGGAAGCTCCCCTTAAGGGAAATTGCATGATAAAGCATCCTCGCCAGACATAGAAAAAGACCAAGAGCTGAGCTTTTTATTCCAGAGATAATTCTGTCAGAAAAAAAGGAATGATAAATCTACAGGGAAAACTTAATTCTAACTACATATACTATTCAATCTAATTATTATAAATATGATTAGCAAATTTCTGGTATCTACCATTGAAGAAAACAATTTTTAAAGAATTGAGATGAGCCATGGAAGACCACAAGCTGACCGTCTAGACTGAAACAAGAAGTAGATTCCACTGCATAGAAGAAAGTAATCTGAATCCTAGGATGGGATGATAGGAACTGAATTTGAACCGATTCACCCTAACCATGCTCTTCTAAGCAAAAAGAGACAAAAACAAAAAACAAAAAAACCAGAAAATCTGATAAGTCGAGGTTGCTGTTACTAGTAAAGCCTTCACCTCCCATGGCTTGAGTCCTCTTTAGAGGACCATGGTTCCCACCTCCCCAAATACAACTTCCTTGCATGTCAAAATAGATTATTTTTCCAATCTGTTGTAACACTATCATATTATTATATATTATATATTATCATATTATTATGTTATTATTAATTGTTATCATAATATTATATCATATTATTACCATTATACACATTTTAAAAGTTTACACTTGATTAATTGGAGGGAGGAGAGGGGGAAGGATCCCAAAGCTATAGACAAATAATTCTAATCAGTCAGCTATTCATCCAGAGTGTTCCTCAAATTATCCAGCTGACCTAGTTTATTTGCAAGTTTTTCATTGTTATGAAAACTGCATTTTCAAATGCATAAACAACAAACCTGTCTACTGGTTATGTACTTTTACAACTCCAAGTATCTCAGAGTTCAACTGCCAATTTAGATGGGCATGCACTACATAAAATCTGTACTGACTGTTGAACTACATATTTTTTCCATAATTACTACAATAGGTTAATCATTTTTTCTAGTTGTGTTATCTAAAGTCTACCCTTATTGAAATACACACTCTTTTGTGTTGTAAAAACAACTAAATTTGATACAAATATATGTATACATATATAACTCATCACACTAGATTTCTTATAAATTATTCTACAAACACATGAATTACAGGCTTTATAAAAGTTTCTCTTAAATCAGGTATTTATTAAATTAAATAAATGACAGTTTTCAATAGTACAGATTTTCAACAACTATACTTTTCATATGAATGTCTAGAAATTAAATAGCTAATACTGCTGGTTATTTACTCTTTCTCTAGCAAAAATATCATATATTTCATGTCACAACGAGTAATGTGCTGTCATTTCTGATAATCAGTGAACCTGTTTCAGCCATCTGTGATGTTAAAATAAGAGTTTGCCTATGAAGGCAATGGCCACTGAGTTGCAATTCACAATAGGTTGCTGGAACCTAGCTATAGCTGCAACACCTGCAGTGCTAGGTGTAGGCCCTGTGTGATAAAAAGTACAGCTTCTCCATATGATAAGTGTCTGTGCATACAGTGCATGTCAATTTGTCTATCATGTTGCAAAACAAGCAAATATTTGGTACAAATAATATTTAAATTAAGTGGTCCTAGTCTAATTTTTGTTGATAGTCAAACACCTGGAATGTTGATTCTAGACAGTATTACAAAGGATAACTTAATAGGAAAGACAGGCATAATATGAAGCGAATTTTAGATAAAATGTTGCCATTTTAATTATTTTTTTAATTCAAGAAGGGCTACAACAGTTTATAAACTACATACTGTCATAGGGAATGAGACTTTGTCATAAGTGTCTTATTATTTTTCCAAGGATTAGTAACGTAATGTTATGTCCATACTTTCTTACAAAGAGACAATGTATTATGCTGGATATAGGTTTTGTTAGGACTATTAAATTTACTCCTCTGTTAAAATACAGGCAAATAAATCACAAAAGCTAATGAAGAAATTGCATGAAGCATTTTAGAAACACTGTATTAATTCCAGGCAACTGTAGTTTAGAGTGTTGTATTATTAGACCAAACCCATGGTTCATCCAACCTAATTTCCTGTTTCTGAGAGATGGCAACTGATGCATCATGCAGGGTTCATGAAATATGTGAAAGTTGTATTGTGTACTGTAATTCTGTAAGTTATTAAACACATATTATCACATCAATATTATTTAGTAAAATAAAATATTTCAAGCACATAAATTAGTGTAGTAAGGAGCAAATGTACAGAACTATAGACCTTAAAGAGAGTATTTAAGACTTGTGGGAAGATAAGGGCAAGACACAAAAGAAAACAAAGCTATGGACTTATTGCATTATTTCATACATATTACCAAAGATTGCAAAATGTAGTAGCAATCTTCATAATCCTCTGTTAGTTTGCTGGTAAGTAGAACCCCTGTTTTAGTAAAGTAATTATATTAAAATAATATTATGATGATGCTAATATTAATTAGTTTAGGTGTTGTATAAAATCTAGTTCGTTCCATTTTAGGGAAATCTGTTGAGGAAATTAGAAGAGGATTGCATCATACAGAATCGTGTCAATAAGAAGAAAAATAAGAGATGCGCTAAAAGTTAACTTGATCCTGCAAACTGAAGAGAATTGTGATTCACTGACTTCTTGCTTGCTGCACTGTCTTTAGTAAGTAAGAATGAATAGTTGCAACCTCATTGTTCTGCCTGGACTACTCCAGTCTCACGGTTTGGAAAAGTACAATAGGGGCCAAGGGAACGCTTACCCTCTGATAAATCAACTCATGAAAGGAGGTTAATTGGAGAAAAGGCATACAAATTTATTAACACACATATGGAAGAGAGCCACAGAGTGATTACTCCAATCCCCCAATGGGGTTCAAAAGCTTATGTACTATCTTGAGGTTACAGAAATAATGGGGTTTTGGATAGTAGCAAAACAGGTCATGGGAGGGGTAAAAGAGGAGGCTTGTCGAGCAAATCTGATCTCTTTATATGGATGAATTTTATAGGTAGCAACCCTCAGAGAGAGTAGACAGTGAATACTTCTTTCAGACCTTCAAAGATATCAGTCTCTGAGTGAATCTCTCCTACAGACAGACAAGGAAAAGCTCTCAGAGAAAGCCTGACTGCATAAATGCAGATTTTCTCTGCAGATGCAAATATTCCCAGAAAATACAGCTTTGCAGGGCCACTTCTAATGGCGAATCCTCTGAAAGCCATCTCCAAATATGTCAAAGAAGTATATTTTGGGGTGAAATATTTTTATTTTTTGCAATACACAACTTTCCGAGTTCTCCAAAGAGGAATTCAGATATAACCAATTTTTATCACATATCAAGTGCCTTGTCAGGGAAAAATAAATATGTTCTATTGAATCTAATTAGGAAAAATTCCTACTTTTTTTTTCATGGGGAGCGTAACATACTTCTTCTGCAATTGGTAAAGAAAATTGTGGTTAATACCCTAACCTAAGCAAATAATTTTGTTTGCCTGACAGTAAAGAAAAAAAAATGTGTAAAATAGTGAATATGGGGATATGAAAATATATAACACTTTGTTTTTTCTTTATTTATAAATGTAGCATTTAGTCTTATTAAGTTTTAAACTAGAAACCAAATATAGCTTGCCATGAATAAGTACTATTAATATCTTGCTATAGCTTTCCCCTGCCTATGTTATTTTTCTGGTTGCAAATGACACAATTATATACATTTTGTAAATTCTCTTTACTTAGGTGTCACAGTATACTTTAGAATATTAAAGGTTGGAGCCAGGCCCAGTGGCTTATGCCTGTAATCCCTGCACTTTGGGAGGTCAAGGCAAGTGGATCAGTTGAGGTGGAGTTTGAGATCAGCCTAGCCAACATGGTGAAATCCCGTCTCTACTAAAAATACAAAAAAATAGCCGCATGTGATGGCATGCACCTGTAGTCCCAGCTACTGAGGAGGCTGAGGCATGAGAACTGCTTGAACCCGGAGGCAGAGGTTGCAGTGAGCCAAGATAGCACCGCTGCACTCCAACCTGGTCAACAGAGCAAGACTCTGTCTCCAATAAATAAATAAATAAATAAATAAATAAATGTTGAGTGTGAACAATGGTGACAGCACTTTTTTTTTTTCTATATGGTACTTTGAAAATTCAAAACTATTTGTAAATAATTTTATTTTTATAATAATATACTTTTTTTTTGACAGGGTTTGTCTCTTGCCCAGGCTGGAGTGCAGTGGTACAATCATGGCTGGTACAATCAGCCTCTGTCTCCCGGGGTCAGGTGATTCTCCTGCTTCAGCCTCCTGAGTAGCTGGGACAACAGGCACACCACCATGCCTGGCTTATTTTTGTATTTTTTTAGAGACAGGGTTTTGCCATGTTGCCGAAGCTGGTGTGTCAAACTTGTGGGCTCAGGTGATCTGTCCACCTTGGCCTCCCAAAGTGCTGGGATTACAGGCCTGGGCCACCATGTCTGGCCTGCTCTCTCTTTATAACAGCATACAAAGGGAAACATTGGTTTTAATGCCAAAGCTTTGACTAAATCATTTTTGAGACAATGCATAGAATGCCTGATTTCAAGACTCTTAAAATAAGTGAGTAAAAATTGTCACTTTCTGGCAGACCCAAAAACCTGAAGTCAGCTTTGGTTTGGCTTCATAGGCTCAAGAAGTTCTTAAACCAGAGGTTTCTATGCAGAGAAAAAGAAAAAAAAAAAAAAAAAAAAAGCTGATGTTTCTAAAGAAAAATTATACCCATTATAAGATTGTCACACTGTTTATTGTTTTTAGGTTCTTGTTATCCACATGTAGACTAGAATAAATCCTAAATTCCTCTAAAACTAAATAAATAATAAATGTTCCATGTTGTCCTTTAATAAATTAACCTACTTAATATTGTTTTAATTTGTATTTTCTTAACATATTTGAGCACAGGAAAAAGAAAAAAGTAACACCTGGGAGAAATCAATGTCACACAGATCACCAATCTGCTAGATATGGCAATACATGCTTGATGTACAAGACACTTTGCTCATATTTCCATCTTAAACTGAAAAAATGTGTTGTGAGGAATGACTTTTGGGGTTAGTGTCACAGGTGGTAAAGAAACTTGCCAAAACAGATGTAGATAAAGAAAGGCAGATTTATTAGAGAAAGTGCGAAGATATATTGCAAAGATGCAATGAGCAGCATAGCAGAGAAGTGGCTGTCTGCAAAGAGGCAGATGCTGGAGGTAAGGTTTATAAGGTCCTGTTGGAAGGAGGTACATGCAGGTGAGCATGTGCTGTATGCTAAGAATATGATGGAATAATATTTTACTGCCAGGCCTTTCCTCTCCAGGTGCCCAGAGGAAACGCTCTGCTGCTTTTAGCCATTTTGCAATCTGCATACTGTTCATTTCTGGAGTTGCAAGATAGTGGCTATGGTTTCCCACACAAAGCTAATGCAAATAAGGTAGGTCCCTGTTCCACCAGCCTGGCTCTTTCCAAGTTCCTGTTGACTTATTGATCTATTAGGGCTCCACATAAGGGGCATATCAAGTTTGGTAGGATATAGATAATTATAAACTATATGGAAGCTACATGGAGTGTTTATTGCAGTGACTGCTAGAAGTAGAGGTGAGGCTGAAAGGATGAGAGGTGTGTCAACAAAAAATCAAACAAACAAATAAAAAAAACACTTACAAGGCATAACTCTCCAAAAGAATTTTAGCTAATCTGAAAAACATGAATTTCAATATTTTCACAAGAAGATTGTGACATTTATTTTCCTAAATAGTAAAACTTCATATGTACATGGATAGCTTGAAGCACTTAAAATATCCATCTCTCTTGAGGTCTTTCTGATTAAGTGCTAACTACCCTAGATGATAAGGGACTGATCTGAGCAAATGAATTCATCTGGAATGTAACTTAATGCATATTGCACTTCGTATGCTCAAGCATTTTTTAAAAAATTACAAACATTATCATAAATGTTACTTGGTTGCTATAGGCATTTGAGTTTGTAATCTCTCCAGGGAAATCTTATGAACTGGAATCTGCTCATCTTCCTATTGACTACCTCATAGATTGCTGTCTAGACTAATTATAGGCTGCCTTTTAGTCAGGAGGCTATCCCTATGTTATAATGGAATTATAATGGATAATGGAGATAATGGAGTTATAATGCAAACATGATGACCTAAATCTAAAGAGCGTATTGCTATTTCCTTGTTCTAAGAAATTTCCATTAGATGAGGGTGGTAATTCTAAGACTATCCAGGGGAGAGTGATATAGTTAAAAAACACCCTGATTGGTAGGCTTATTGTGATACTTGATAGAAATGTTATCCTTGATATATGTAATTGATATGTCTTGATCAAATTCATTTTCTGCAAGTAGAGAGCTCTGTTCTGACATACATAATCCTGTTATCTCAGGATGATGAATATAACTTTTTTTAATGTTTGAAAAATTATACTCCTAAATTGAAAAGAAATCTGTCACTATCAAAACATGAGTTTAAATTCTATGGTTAGCATTGTTTGAGACTACTTAAATACATCTTTATCAAGCGCAATTGTTGAAGAAAATTCTCACTGTATTGAAATAGATTGAATCTAATTTTGGAATTATTTTTCATTTCTTGGATTCTACTTAAATTCATTCATCAAGAATAAACAACAGATAAAATGATATAACCGTTGAAAATAAAATGATACTTTTAAAAATCAGAAATGAAATATTCATTTTCCTTTGCCTTACTCCTAGGATTAATATAAAGAAGTGAATAAAGTACAGTAATACAAGAACACTGTGAATGTATTTAAAATTATATACCTAATCTCTTTGTCTTTAATAATTTGTGAGAAAGTAGGCTGACATAAGGTATATGGTTTAATTTGATTCTGTGTAAATGATGAAACTATAAGAAGGCTGACTTACTTCAGAGTCTATGAAATAAGACAGTCAAGGCTCAATTATCACTAGGATATTGGTTAAGAAATAAGACAGTCAAAGCTCAATTATCACCAGAATATTAGCTTCCCCATGGAACAACTACTCATTATCTCATTATTTACCCACCCCCAGTACACAGGATTAACTTGATAATTGTTTGCTCAAAGATCAGAGTCCAGTTACTCTCTGCCACTAAGGACCCTTGTTTCGTTTTACTGGTATTTGTTTTAAGATGCCATTAACATCATAAAGTGTGCCTTTTAAATTTTACATAGAAAAATAAACCAAGTCTAATTTGAGAAGATCTCTAACATGAAAGAATGCACTAGACACATTTTGGACAACTGAATGGTTATTATTTAAATGAATGGTTTACTCATTTACTTAAACTCAAATTGAAACCTCAACATTTAATGTTAATTACAAAATATTATCCCACAGTTAAATATAATAAGTATTGTGGGGTTTGGCTTATACTATTTTCAGTTTGAATTTAAAAAACTGAAAAATATCACATTATTAGAGTTTGATCAAAAAGGGAAAATTTTTAATAGTCATAAGTCAGAAGTAATATATGGCTATTATGTATGCTATTACTTTGTTCTGAAAAAAAATGGTGACATGTATACCACCTGCAGAATAGAACAAAAGAAAGAAACCCTATTACATAAGTGAAAATGAAGTGACTTAAGAGGGTTAATGAATTTTATTGAATTTTATAAGTAGACGTAACAATTTTTTTAATTCAATCTCTCAGTGGGAAACCAAGACTCTTATCGAAGAAAATCTAATAAAAATTTAACATAGAAATGATATATTTTATCTGGAAAAAAAAACAGAGACTTTTTAGAAATGTATGTAGATTTGTCACATAAGGAACAAAGTGTATTTTCTTTATACAAACTTTGGCCACATTTAATGAGCATAAAAAGGCATATTATTTAAAACATGTCAATTTTAATAACATTTAGAGAAAGCCATGTTCTTAAACAGATATTTGGTGAAAAATGTTTATTGAAAAACAAATTAAAAGACACTAGAATTAGCAGGAGAGTGTAAGAATTAAATAGGAAATTTAGAATACCTCAATATAATGTTCAAATAATAAAACTCCTTAAAAAGAATTAGACTTGTAGCTGTTAAGTAAACCAAGCTTTCTATTTGTTGTAATAATGACTTTAATATGTACATGATTTAATAATTTAAGCACTTTAATACATTATCTCCTGTGAACCAAGTTCATTATTTTCACTTAATAAATGAAACAACTAAAGGCCATGTGAATAGCCAGAGGTGGAGCAAACATTCAAAAACAGATCTTTTGCCTCCGAATTCACAAGATACTCTCCAAATTAGAAAAGTTAATTCTATTTATATCTCTCTACATGTTCCCCTGATAGATTTGCTGTGACCAGAAGGAAGTCTGAAGTAAACTGCAGGACTTCATGTTTTCTTTCTTATTTGGGTGCTTTATTTTATTTTATATTTTTGTTGTGTTTTATTTATTGATTAATTAATTAATTATTTTGAGACAGGGTCTGGCTCTATTGCTCAGGCTAGAGTGCAGTGGCATGACCTCGGCTCACTGCAACCTCTGCCTCCTGGGCTCAAGTCATCCTCCCATCTCAGCCTCCTGAGCAGTTGGAACTACAGGCATGTGCCACCACACTCAGCTAATTTTTGTATTTTTTGTAGATACAGGGTTTTGCCAATTTGCCCAGGCTGATCTTGAACTGCTGAGTTCAAGCAATGCATCCACCTCAGCATCCCAAAAGGCTGGGATTACAGAGGCGAGACACCACCCTCATCTGAGTGTTGAATACAATTTGGGTTCAGAATTCATCCAGCTTTACACATACAGTAAGTTCAATTTTCTCTAAATATACTTCAAGAATGAACACAATAAAAATAAAATAAAATAAAAAGCTATTTCTCTTTGAGATTGTCCATTTCACTCAGAGTAAATGTTAAAATATTTTCCATGCTTGACAAGGCACTACATGATCTAGGAAACTACTCCACCCCACCCTACCTGTTGTATTTTTTTCTTACTCATTTTCTGCCTTATTGTTTTTCTCATAAACTTTCAATCTAAGAATATATCTTATACCCACTTTTTAATAAATGTCTATCTCTTCACTAGAATCGAAGAAATAAAAGGCCAGGAATGTCTGTGCATTTCATGTACCTTTACCAATATCATACCTAGCACATTCTAGGTGCTCAATAAATACACTAAATGAATAAATGAATGAATCAATCATTCAATGGAAAAATATAAAAAGCATCTACAATTTCCTTATAGTTCTACTATATCCTATGTCGAATTCTGTAAAATCAACTCTCTCATTTTATTATGCTTTTATTTAAAATATATTAAGATAATTATATATTCACACGCAGCTATAAGAAATGGTAGATTCTATGCACACCTTACTTAATGTTTCCCCAATGGGAAGACTTTGTAAAAGTGTCCTCGAATGTCACAACCAGATAATAAAACCGATACAAACCACTGATCTTATTCAGATTTTGCAATTTTTACTTGTCTTCATTTGAGTATGTATATGCATTTAGTTTTATACAATTTTACCATATCTGTATATTTGTGCATCCGTCAGTACGGTCAAGATACTGAACAGTTCTATCACCACAATGATCCCACATCTTGCTTTTCTGTAAACTCATTCACTTCTCTCTCTCCTACCCATTGCCCTAATTCCTGGCAGCCACTAATCTGTTCTTCATTTCTAAAATGTTGTCACTCATAAAATAGTATATAAATGTAAAAATGTAGTATGTAATCTTTGGGATTGGATGTGTTTCATTAAGCATAAATTCCTGGAGTTTTTTCTAAGTTGTTGAATGTATCAACAATTAGTTATTTTTCATTGCTGAGTGATATTCCATGATGTGTACATACGGTTTGTTAACCATTCACCTTTTAAGGCGCATTTGAAGTGTTTCCAGCTTGGGCTATTATGAATACAGCTGTTACAAACATTTAGGAACAACTTTTTATGTGAGCATAAATGTTCATTTCCCGGGGATAAATTCCCAGGAGTATAACAGCTGAATAATATGGTAGTTGCATGTTTAGTTTTATAAGAAACTGCCTAACTGGTTTCCACAGGAGCTGTATCATTTTTCATTATTATGAACGTTGTATGAATGATGTCATTTCTTCCCATCCTTGCCAGCTTTCGGTATTGTCACATTTTTAAGCCAAGCTGATAGATGTGTAGACACTATTTGTGGGTGGTCTCTCTTTCTCTAAATAACTGTGAAGCTGAAAGCCAAGACTTGAATTGTTCATTTTTGTATTTTCAGTAGCTGGCATACCACATAGCACATAATGAGCTCTCAAGAAATATTTGTTTGATGAATAAATTAATAAATCAATAAATGAAAAATAGCTCTTTATACTCTAAAATTATAAAGTCTAATATATTTAAATATTAATGTAAAACAAAAAGAGATAAAGCTAAAACATAATTAAAATAGGCTGCCTTATATATAACTAGAACAAGGAAAAATTTCCATTATAATAATTGAATTTCATGGATTTATTGTTCTAAATTATGATGTTATCAACTGATTAAATTCCTGAAGACATTTATTGCATAATAAGTATGAGGTGAAAAAATGATCTTTGAAAACTTACTGATACTATTTCACAAATGGAAAGATTATCTCAGGATAAGCATTATAGTTATTCCTCAATAGAATTATTCTTGAAACTGAACATATATGAATGTTTTTAGACAAGACAGCATTTTATAATCAGTAATTACAGCAAGATTAAACTGTATTACCGATAGTAACGTGTTCACCTTACTTTACAAAGCAGGTCAGCTATTATGTAATCGGAACAAATTACTATAGGCTCCACACATAAAAAAATGTTTCACCATTAGGTGAGAAGATAGAATTTTATGTTTAGTATTCATTTTGGGCAAAATACTTCTATTTTCTGAAAATGTGAGTTGTCATGAAGTAGGTAGTGAACCAGCTGAACTCAAGGTTTCATTTCTTTTTAATTTAGGGGGGAAAAATATGAAAAGCTCAAAATGAAATTACTTCATCAGAATTCACATTTGATTTTCATCTTTTCAGCTACCCAGCTGCATCAATGCTCAACTGACTGTACTCCCAGCTGCATTATTCAAGGAAGTTATTCAAGAAGGAATACTTGTAATATATGTTATGCTGAGTAGTGAGCTAATTAAAAGAAACTCACAGCTGGATTTTTAGAAGGCTTTGATCTTGATTGTAAGGTGCTAAAAATGCTTGTTGGTTGGATTATATTTCTTATACTCTAGATCTGTAGTCTTGTAAAAAAATGAGTAAGGACTCTTCATAAATGAATAAATGAGTGATTCCTTATATCTTTTCTCTCTTCTTTCTGTTAGAGCTTAATAAACTACAGATAATACACAATTTTTTATATTTCAAAGAGATCCTCCAGGAAGGTACTGTTATTTATGGTGAAATCAAATTCCTACATTTGAAAAAGGTGTACTCTAAAAGCTGCTTTCCCTTCACTGAAGGCTTGTGAAATGCTGTAGTGTTTGCCTTGGATTTATTTTTTTCTCAGCAAATTGCAGTACTTTGCCAAAGTGTAAGCTACATGAGATCTAGTGGGGAGGAGAGCAAAGATAATAGGGGGATCTAAACAGGAAAATGACACAGAAGTGAATAGAATGAATTATATGAAAATAATATTTAACAGTAAAATGGAATAACTGAGTCCTAATGCAGCTTTATCACTGTCAAACAGTTTAACTTGTGAATCTACCTCTTGCATTCAGTACAATATTCGTTTCTTCAATTGCAAATATAGAAACTATGCAAGTCAGTGCATTTTTATTCTTGAGGCAAGTTATTTTGTTGAAGGTAAACAATATTTGCTCCTTCTGGCTTAAGAAGAAATGGAGAATTTAATATAAGGGAAAAGGGTGCATCTTAATTAAACCAAGAGCAGAAAGCACAGTTGGGACTTACATGAAAATCAAAATCTGCTAGGATAGTAGTCAAGTTTGTAGAGCTACCTGGTTTCTTCTCTCAGTTCTACTGAGTCTGATTCCATATATAGGTTTTTATTCTCTCTGACGGTTTTCTTTCTCTGCTTCTCTGGTTAAGCCATTCCTGTTCTAGTGTCAACACAGAATAAGTAGAATTGAGGTATCCTTGACAGAAATTCCAGCTTCATAGACAGAATCACAGGTTAATGAAGTGTGAATCAGAATCTGTCCCTTTTGAATTAACTGACACTGGAGATGAGGTTATATGGCTCACTGTGTGTGCAGCAGGAACCCTGAGTGTAGATACACAAAGACAGAAAGAGAACAAAACATGATTGAACATGTCTACCTCACTTAGAAAGAGATTATTATGAAATTTTGAAGAAGAAAACAAATATTTTTCTTGATGTATGCAATGATAAACATATTCACTCCAAACATGAACATGTATGTATTTGTAGATTTCAAAAGTATTATGAAAGTAGACATGTTTGAAGAAAGAATATGTAACTTTTTGTGGCCTAAAATCTTTACCACTCTTAGGACTAATTTAAAACATGCTGTATGAATAGCATTATCAATTTCACTTAACAATTATCAGTCAATTAATCTTACTTCTGACTTTCCACATGGCAAATTTACTTCATTTAGTCTTTACACTATAGCCATATGGCTATAAGGAATAAAAATGCACATATGCACCCCAACTGTGATTCAAGTTTACAATTCTTTCACTATTCTGCAGGGTCCAATATTCACTAACAATATCTATGTGTATAATAATCATTCTCAATTAAAATCATCCAACTGAGTTAATATTTTGTCTGTAACAGAAGCAATAAAGATTTCTTTGGAAAGGGAATTATCATTTTCTTCCAAGTTATCCTTAAAAAAATAGTAGAATGTAATTATGTAACCTAAATATCCATATTTCCTCAGTGCATTATTTATGATATATGTAAATTCTTCTTGAGCCTATTTAGAAATTCATCCTGAACTCCTTCTGAATGATATCTAGGATTACTGAATACCATCACTTAAAATAATTTTCCACATTTAATCCTAAGGTCAAAGTCTTTATATTAGAATTCTACAATTTGGAGATTGCTTTTATATCCATTGTAACTCTATTTTTAAGATTTTTATTTTTTGTGAAAACATGAAATAATTATGGTTCCATTTAATTTGGGCCAACCTTTTTTGACATATGACTACAGCTTGAACCCCATCTCATTTTAAGTGCAGAAAAACAACTATCGGGCCTAATAAATCTGAGTAAATTGTTTCTTGCATAAAGGCACTAACTAGAATTATTTTATTGCCTATGCTACATGAAATTTGAATATTACTGCAGAAACAAAAGAATATTTTATTTCTTTAATTTTAAAGACTATTACTTGAGGCTGAAATATTTACCGTATTTGTAGCTAACATGCAGAATGTTATAGCTGCATACATTAACTTTTTATTCTGTTGGCAGCATCAGAGGTATTGATTTTCTGATTTTAGAGATGCAGAAACTGAGGTACAAAGAGGGTTAAGATATTTCTCTCTATACGGCTAACAAGTGGTAGAACCGAACATAAGGTGTCTGGATATCCTGCTCCTTCAGATGATCTTCAGGAGTTTTCCTGCTGTTACTGTGATATGTATGATCTACTGGCTGGAACCTCCTATGACCTACCTCAATGTCCTCTGCCTGCCAAGCCCTTGATTCTCCTTCTGTAAATTTCTGACAACTTGAGATTTTTTTCTGTTGCCATTTTCTAAGGACATTTGCCTGACTCTTTGCTAATGTATCTCATGCCCAGGCTGCTTTTCCTCAAACTGAAGGTTTTTTCTGGCTTTGTATGAGCTATATTTTCGAAGCTGAGCTAATAACTCAAACAAAACATCAAAATCAAGAATTTACAGACTATTAACTAAAAAGAGGCTGACATAGTTATCATTCAGGTGACCTCTTAAATATCTTTGAGGTCACAAATGAAGAATTTGTTTTTACCAAATGTTGTTATTTTTCTGTGTAGACACTGCAAATTTCAGAGGGAAGAAAATCTAAAGCTAAAGACAGAGCTAGTACTTGAGTCATAGTATCATGACTTGTAATGGAACTCGCAGGAATGGGTCTAATTATTGGGATAGAATCAATCATATCATTAAAACTGAGATTGGCTCTCTGCCTTTAGACTCTGTAGTGCAATTAGACTAACAACTTCAAGTCTTACCCTCTAACTTGTTACATAAACTTAACTATTACAATGTTGTTTGCAATATTAACCATTTTTCTAGCTAACCAAAGAAATCAAATTTATCTAAATAGTTGATCAGTCAACTGACTGCAAGTGGCATCTTACAAACAATAAGAAAACATGTTGATATCTAAATTGACTCCTGCATGGTCTAAAAAGGAGAGGCATGAATAATCCACCCCTTGTTTAGCATGTCATCAAGAAATAACCATAAAAATGGGCAACCAGCAGCCATCAGGACTGCTCTGTCTATAGAGTAACTATTCTTTTATTCCTTTACTGTCTTTATAAACTTGCTTTCCCTTTATGGACTCACGCTGAATTCTTTCTTGCATGAGAACCAAGAACCCTCTCTTGGGGTCTGGATTGGACCTCTTTCCTGTAACAACACACTTCACCCCGACTTTCCTTTTAGTATTCTTTAACCCAGTTCATCATATCTTTTCAATTACCTTTCATGGTCCACTGCTTTGAAGTTAGGTATGGCTAGGTGGCTTACTTTGGTCAATGTAAGGAGAAGTGACATGTCTTCGCCAGTAGAAACTTTAAGAGCTAGTGTACAATATGCCCCATACTCTTTCCACCTGTCAGGAGATCAACGATTTTCCAGAGAGCTGCTTTAGCATCCTAAGTACTAGAGTGAGGAGGACATGAAGCAGAATGCCCAGATGACCCATGACGTATATGTAGCATGAGCAAAATATAAACCTTTGTTATTTTAATTCACTAGGACTTGGGAGGGGGCTATTTGTAACCACAGCCTAGTCAAGTCTACTCCATGTTATTGAAACTGCCATTGAAAAAATTATAACAGTGAGAAAATTATGGCAGCGAAGGAGATCTGATCTGGCTAACCCTCATCTTGCCATTGGTCTTGAAACTGCCCTTAATTATTCCTGAGCAAGAAAGCTAATTTTTGGATCTATCTACTTTATAGTTTAAACAATAATGAACCTTTCTCAGAACTGAACCCCCTGTGTAAAGCTAATGAGAGAACACCAGGCTAGGAGGCTAGAGGACACTAAATTCTGCTAAGGTGGAAACATAAATGATTGTCAGCTATTATTCCAGAGGTCATGGTAGGCAACTTTCCCAATTGCTCCTGCAGAAAACATTACTATTGTGGACTGGGGATTGGCCTTTTGAGATATCTTTTCACAATTTTTGCATGTCTGACAACTATTGGCTTAACTGGATCCACCAACCGATGGCTCCACTTAGACCTACCAACTGCTCCGTGGTACCACTCAGAAGCAACTCAATGCAAGAGGACAGCTTCTACTCCCTATGATTTCATCTCCAACCTAACCCAGCAGCACTCCCCGTACCCTAGCCCCCGCTGATCAAACTGTCTTTGAAAAACCCCTAACATCTCAGCCTTCAAGGAGATTAATTTGAGTAATCACTCCATGTCCCGTATTGCATGGCTGGCCCCTGATAATTAAACTTTTTGCTGAAATGCCATGATCTCTGTGAATTGATTTTGTTTGGGCAGCGAGCAGGAAGAATCAGCTGAACAGTTACATTATGAGTACCAGTTTACTCATGTTTCCTCAAAGTAAATACATACGGAACATTGAAAATAGTTACATAGCTTCATACAGAGAGATGATCAGATTTCAAGGCTATAAAGAGACAAGGAATGGGTGATGTTTTGTCGCTACTGATTTCCCCTTACTACACCACACAAGAAGCAAATCCTCACTAGATTCGACTATAGGTAAGGGTTGTCAGAGTGATTCTGTCTTCTTCAAAACATCCTACTCTGGTACTCCACCCATTCCTTTTATGCTAGTATGAGTGTCTTCCCCTAAATACATAATCAAGTTCAAGTTTATGGTGACCCTCTGGCAAATAGACCCCAAAGTGACCCAAATGATTCACATTTCTTAATGTACATCTTTTTGTATTCCCTCCCTGTTGAGTGAGGGTGTGGTGAGTGGTTGAGCAGGGTTATTACTGTCTTATAGGATATAGCATATAACAAAGGAGATAAGATGTCAGTCTCTCAACATTATATTATGTGATATAAGCAGACTGGAGTAGACTTTCCTTGCAGGTTTGAAGTTTGCAGCTGCTTGAAGGAACTGTGGGCTGACTCTAGATCCTGAAGATCTTTCTGACAGCCAAGTAGAAGCTGGGTTCTCAGTCACATCACTGCAAGTAAATGAATTCTTCCAATATGTTGTATGATCTTGGAAGTGGATTCTTCTCTAGTTACATCTCCAAAAGTGAACACGGTTTTGCCAACATTATAATGTCAGTCTTAGAGACCATAAATGGAAGACATGGTTAAATTGTACTTGGATTCTTAACCCATGAGAAATGTGAAATAATAAATGTGCACTGTTATAAACTACTAAGATTATGGTAATTTGTCATGTAGAAAAAAAACACAAGACCATTCTTGATTCCATACTACGTCATTTATTACTCATCTGACCAGATTTTGCTTCTTTAATACGAAAGAGTGAATTCTTTTCATTGGGCTGTTATAATCTGCTGGAGGTGGAGGCAGATGAATGTACACGTGCAATATTGTGAAATACATATTTGGTCTTTGTCCCTGTTTCCTAGCATCCAACTCAGAAAATCCTTGGAATCTTCAAAGTGATATTGAAACCGCCTTTGCAAAATTATGACTGAGACAGTGAAAGTGATTTAACCTAACCAACTCCATATTGGTTCTGACCTTTAAGCTGTCCTTGTTCCTTCCTGGATGTAGGCTGAACTAAATTTGGGAGAAAGTTAGTTTATAGTTTAAAACAAAGATGATAACAACCCTTTCCCAAAACCAACTTCTTTCTTGCCTAGGGACTCGACTGCCTTTGTAGGACTAAGAAATTGGCCACAAGATTAGAAATTATGGTTTAAAACTCATGCAGCTGGAGGCTACATGATTCTGACCCTCCCTAAACTGCTCCTAAAATCAGTGCTTCAGATATTTTGCAGACCCTGCATTTGATGGATCAGCTGGCACCACCCAGATCAATAAACTGGCTCATCTGGTCTTGTGGCCCCCACCCAGAAACTGACTCAGTATATCAGGACAGATTCAACTTCCCATGATTTCGTCTCCTACCTAACCAGTCAGCATTCCTGACTCACTGGCTTTTCCCGACCTAAAAAGTTGTTCTTAAAAACTCTGATCCCCAAATGCTCTGAGAGACTGATTTAAGCAATAATAAAACTCCAGTCTTCTGCACAGCCGGCTCTTCATGAATTACTCTTTCTCTAATGCAATTCCCCTGTCTTGATAAATCAGATCTGTCTAGGCAGTAGGCAAGGTTAACCCTTTGGGAGGTTACAATATCTTTTTGCATGCTAACGAGTTGACTGGTGACTGGAAGCCCCCAAGTAGCTTCAGAATGGGGGCTCAGCACCAGCAAGAGTAAGGTGGTCAGGATTAGAGGGTTGGAACTTTTAGCTAGCCTTACCGCTCTTAACATCCATGGAGGGAAGAGGATCTTAAGGTTAAATTGGCTACCAAGACTTAATTAATCATGTCTGTGTAATGCACCTTCCATATAAACCCAGAAGGACCAGGTTTGCATAGCTTCTGGATAACTGAACATGTGGAGGTTCTTGGACAGTGATGCACCTGTGGCATGGAAGCTATGCACCCCCTGCCACATATCTCACCCTATGCCTCTGTTAACCTGTATCCTTTGTAATATTCTTTATAATAAACTGATAAATAAAAACCAAATGTTTTCTTGAGTTATAGCAGCTCCTCTAGAAAATTATTTGAACCTGAGGAGGCAGCTGTGGGTAAGAAACACCTGTTAGTAAGAAATACAGGTAAACCAAAACAACCTGGGTTTTTTTATTGGCATCAGAAGTGGGAACAAGCCTTGTGGAAATGAATCCTCAATGTCTAGCATCTGATGCTATTTTCAGGTAGAGAGTATCAAAATTGAATTGAATTAGAGTATGCACATTTATTTGGCATGTACACAAGGGAGCCTTCAAAATGAAGATCCAACCTCCCAGTGAGGTACAGAAATGATATACCATCTTTTAAGAATGCTAGCTCAGAGCACAGCCCAAAAGATACTATATTGGTAAATCAAATTTTAGTAGAGAGACAAGTATGGGAGGGAGAAAAGAAGAGGCCTGGCCAGCAAAGGTAGCCTTGTTATGTAGATAAAGCCTCAAAGGTGGTAGTCCTCAGAGAGAATAGATGGTAAATGTTTCTTTTCAGATCTTTAAAGGTGTCAGAGTCCCAGTTAAAGTCTCCTAGATCTGAGAAAGGCCTAGGAAAAGAAGGCTTGGCTGATTTAATGTAGATTCTCTACAGATGCAAATTTCTCCCACCTCATTCAGCTGGTCCTGTGACAGCTATTTGAAAATATGTCAAAGAAATATATTTTGGGATAAAATATTTTGATTTTCTTTAGTGATAGCACTGATTATGCAATGGGAGAATACTTTATGTTTAAAAACACTGGTGAGGAATATGACAAAAGAATGATGCATGAACATCAGCAGGTAGTCCAATTCACAGGTGAACACGTACTTTTTTGATTAACTATTAGATGACAGATACGGAATTCGTATTGGTGGTAACAAACGCAGAAGCAGAAATATAATAAGAGATACGTAAGGTCTTGTCTAGTACCTTGTTTGTGTACATTTTAATAAAGTAAAATAAATTAATATATGTATATATTTATACGTGTGCTAATAGTGACCAAAAACCCATACTTTTAATTTTAACCAGTGGTTCTCATCCTTGCAGAACATTAGAATTTCCTAGGGACCTTTTGAAAACTGCCATTCCAGGGATGCCATCAAGGCTGATTCAATCAGAATCTCTGGGACTGGGTCCTCAGGAATGATACCTGTCAAATCTCCCCAGGGAGTGATAATGGGCAGTCCGGGTTGAGAAACTCTGCTTTAAACTATTGACAGAGACTGCTAAAGAGAGTCTTACTTTATACATTTTGTAGTATAGATTTTGGTAATACATATCAAATGTTTATTAACTTTTCTAAATATGCATACTTCCTAGTGAAAACTCAGTGCTATGAATTTTAAGATTTCCAGGACTTTCGGCTGGGCTCAGTGGCTCACGCCTGTAATCCCAGCACTTTGGGAGGCCAAGGCGGGCAGAACACGAGGTCAGGAGATCGAGACCATCCTGCCTAACACGGTGAAACCTCGTCTCTACTAAAAATACAAAAAAATTGGCTGAGCATGGTGGCGAGCACCTGTAGTCCCAGCTACTCCGGAGGCTGAGGCAGGAGAACGGTGTGAACTTCCAATGAGCTGAGGCGGAGCTTGCAATGAGCTGAGATCCTGCCACTGCACTCCAGCCTGAGCGACAGAGGAAAACTCTGTCTCAAAAAAAAAAAAAAAAAAAAAAAAAGATTTCAAGGACTTTGATTTGAAACTAATAATACATCCTGACATCTGGGCATCCGGGCCATCAAATTATTTATTTATTTATTTTTGGCATTTTTAAACTTTTTTCTTTTTAAATAAACTTTATCTGCTATTTTAGATTGAATTTTTCTTGTCTGCAAGGCAATGGTGCATCAACAAATAAAATTATTATAATTAAATAAAAGTGATTATTATGCATCAGGTCCTAGGTATCTTTTCTGAACCATCATTCCTCCACACCACTAAATGCATGAAATTAGACATATTGAATAAAATAGTCCTTCTACCTCCTAAAATGTATTAGAATTACTATATATTTTGTGAAATATATTTTTCATATAAACATTTTACTTTTATCATTATGAAATACTGTATACAAAATTCGATGTAAAGAATTCTAGTATCTTCAAGTAATATAAAATGAGGAACTCAGTATGTGCATAATTCAAGTGGAGATAAAAGAAACAAAGGAATTGTGAACTGACAGGACAAGTGTGGATTAAGCATTAGTTCTTTTTGTTTTTTCTTGAGACGGAGTCTCTCTCTGTCACCCAGGCTGGAGGGCAAATGCGCGATCTCAGCTCACTGCAAGCTTCGCCTCCTTTATTCATGCCATTCTCCTGCCTCAACCTCCCGAGTAGCTGGGAGTACAGGCGCCCACCACCATGCCCGGCTAATTTTGTATTTTTAGTAGAGACAGTATTTCACTGTGTTAGCCAGGATGCTCTTGATATCCTGACCTGGTGATCTGCCCACCCAAAGTGGTGGGATTACAGGCGTGCGCCACCTCACCCGACCCAAGCATCAGTTCTTTTTAAAATAACTAACTTGAATGTAAGTCTTGACTCAAGTTTTAGAGGAAATGAAGTGACTTTGGTGGGCAGTGGAAAGAATCACAAAGAGAAATTAATTAAATGTACTGACTTTTAATAATTTTGCTTAATATTTCACATTTTTTAAAGCCTTTACACTGTTCACAGAAAGCCAGCATGTATTTTGGGCTCTATGTTTCTCATATTTCCTTTTCTCTGTTAATGTGGAGAAGAAACAAGCGTGGTTACCTATGGTAAGAAATTTATAGAAAATAGTTTTGTTTCTCTTACAGACTATATGATCTTTAAATGAAGTAGGGTTTGCTGACTCTGATTATGCCCCATTGTTCTAATACATCAGGCAGATACTTTGCAGGAGATAGTGTCCTTCTTCATGATCATGCCAGTCCCACTTAATAGATTCAAATCTGGAAAGATAAAGTTCAAGAATAAGACATAGTTCTTCAAGTCAATTTCATTTGACAAACATTTATTGAAAACATAGTTTGTATAAAGTATAATAATGAAAGAAACTGGAATATAGAAATGAATATTGAAGTAGATATAAAGCTTGATAGAGTGAGACTAGTTAAGAAGGAGAACATTATTGAAGATAGATATGTGTGTACACATTAAGTGTAGGGTAAAAGAAGACAAAGTATCACAAATATGGAGCAAAATTGATCAAAGGTTAAGACTGCCACAAGAATCTCATGCTAGCAAGCAGCCCCATAGTTGAATGCAATATAGAGTGTAGTTGAAATAAATCCTAAGCATGTGGTTTGTAATTGATAAATTAATCTTTTTGGGGAAATATTTTCATGAGGGTTGTTGGCAGAGCCCACAGTATGTAATGGAGTGAGATGTAAAAGAGCATAGGGAACATGGATAACTCATGTTTTCAAAGAATTAGACCTAGAAAGACAAGACATAGGAAAGCATAGTCAAGGAATGAATTTGTTAGGTTCTTAGAGGCCACACAAAGGAGTAACTAACTAGATGGAAAATTACTAAAAAGATACAAAGGTAACAGGGAAATCCTGAGGATATTGAGCAGGAATGAGACCAGTTGTTAATGTGTTTTTCTGAAACTAGAGAGTATAAAATACTTGAAGATATGGAAACATTTCAAATGAAAAGGACATATGTGAAAGAATTCTCAATGGCCAGTTCTAATCATTTCATCAACATAGAAAACCAATGTCACAGGATTGAAAGTGAGGGCTTCATTTGTTCTGTTACTAAACAAATTCTTAAGAATTTATGTATATTAGGCACAGTGCTGACCATTGAGGATTTGTTGAAAAATAAATGAAACATGCATGATTTCTTCTCCAGTAAAGGAACCAAATTAAAAGATGATAAAATAGATAAATAATACATCTAAAAACAGATAATAAGCTTTGAAATATACTCAGTGGGCTGAAAACAGAAAGGCTGTTGTAATAAGGGTTTGGGCTTTAGAATGGTGACAGAGAATTCCTCTTTGAGCAGTTGAATTTAAAATGAGACTTGAATGATTAGATGAAACTAGTAAAGTAAAAAATGGAAGGAAAGTCATTCCCAGTGAGGACTGCACAGATCAATAAAGGCTTGCCAGTAGAAAAGGGCACAGCATGATGAAAGAACTGAAATGATTTCAGTAAGACTGGAAATAAGTGAGCATGTGAGACTAGGACCTGAGCCTGAAGAAGCAAGCAGGGGTCAGATCATGCAGAACCTTGTACAGCTAGTCATAGAATTTGAATGGTGCTCTAAAGACAGGAATACGACTGTCATATTCTAAGGAATGCCTAAATATTATCTCTTATATTCTAAGAAGATAACTTGGGATATTGTATAGACACTAGCTATCAAAAGGGATAAGAGAAACTGGAAAGAAAAAGCTAAGAAACAATAAGTGTTTCAGGAGTAGACTGTTGGCAGTAGATATGAAAAAACAATAGGCAAATTTGAGATACATTTTGGACCAAATGATGGCCCTTAGGAAGATGATTGATGTAGGGTTGAGCGAAAAGAAGGCATCAGTAACAACTCCTAGATCTGGGGCATAATTACCTGGGTAATTGTGTCATTTAAAGACAGTGAAGATTGTGGATTAGGGGATACATTTGCTAGGGATAGAGGTTTTTAAGGTGAAATCATGGTAACAAAAGAAAAGATAATTTTTGAAACGGAGTAGAGTGGGAAAAAATAGTGAAATTGGTCATCAAGAACGTAAACAATGATGCCAGGTGCAGTGGCTTATGTCTGTAATCCCAGGACTTTGGGAGGCCAAGGCAGGCAGATCACGAGGTCAGGAGTTCAAGACCAGCCTGGCCAACATGGTGAAAACCCATCTCTACGAAAAATACAAAAAATTAGCCAGGCGTGGTGGCACATGCCTGTAGGCCCAGGTACTCAGGAGACTGAAGCAGAAGAATCGCTTGAATCTGGGAGGCGGAGGTTGCAGTGAGCCGAGATTGTGCCACTGTACTCCAGCCTGGGTGACAGAGTGAGACTCCGTCTCAAACAACAACAACAACAACAACAATAATAATAATAATAATAATAATGTAAAAATGTTCGAGTAGAAGAAAAGAAAAGTTTAGTCGTGGAGGCCCAGCTAGCACATTGATGTGACTTTTCTAACAGTGCATGTTAGTTGACAAGGAAGAACTAAGACAAAAGGCTTGGAACCACTTGCTTTGAGGAGGAGCAAAAGTTCAGAATCCAGAAGACAGTTACATTGGGTTGGAGGATTCATTTTTACACTGGAGCACAAAGTAGGGTCAGGAGGAATGAGGAGATGAGAGAGATGAATAGGTGAGAGAAAACTGTTTCAAAGAGGATAATTTCAGAATTTCCTTATGGGAGGTAGAACAGTTATAATATGACAAAGTTCAAATCTGGATGCGATTTTCAGCTGCTAAAAAATAAGAC
Organism: Theropithecus gelada; assembly: GCF_003255815.1. Lineage (NCBI taxonomy): Eukaryota > Metazoa > Chordata > Mammalia > Primates > Cercopithecidae > Theropithecus > Theropithecus gelada. The sequence goes on from NC_037669.1 coordinate 126,462,453, forward strand.
AAGGTGAAAGCTGGTGGTTTTCAGAAAGTCAGGAGACCAGGAGTTTGAGAAAAACAAGTTTGTTCACATATCCTTTCTAAGAACACATAATTGTGAGATATTAAAAACATTTTGTTTGGCTGGGCACGGTGGTTCACGCCTGTAATCCCAGCACTTTGGGAGGCCGAGGCAGGCGGATCATGAGGTCAGGAGTTCAAGACCAGCCTGGCCAACATGGTAAAACCCTGTCTCTACTAAAACTACAAAAATTATCTGGACATGTTGTCGCATTCCTGAAATCCCAGCTACTCAGGAGGCTGAGGCAGGAGAATTGCTTGAACCAGAACCTGGGAGGCAGAGGTTGCAGCAAACTGAGATCATACTACTACACTTGAGCCTGGGCTACAGAGCAAGATTCTGTCTCAAAAAAATAAAACAAAAAACAAAAGGGTTACAATTAAAAAAGAGAAAACAGATCATAAACCACCATTAAGTACATAGTCTACCTCATGAGACTGATGACCACATAGAAAGCAAAATTTCAAGAACACATGGAAAGCTCATCTGCTCCCTAAATAATTATCTTCTAGTGGTCAGGTTTTTTATAACCTTACACCATTGAAGTTTCATTAGTTTGACTTTAGGGTCTCCTGTTACTAAAATGAAAAAACTTTCAGTCTTATAATACTTTAAGCTATGTCACCTATTTATACTTTAAGGTGAGCAGATAACAGATTATGGAGGGGAAGCCAGTTTTTTTGTAAGGACATGAGTATGAACTACTGTATATGACTTTCAAGAAAATGTATCTGCTTTACTGTTTTACAAAATCATCTCTCTCCTTTTCTCCTTACGTTCCCTTTCTTTTTTTTCTTTTTTTTTTTTATTCCCACTCCTCTTTATCCTTTGCATTAGTTTCTTATTAGTCGTGTTACTTCTACTTGTAATAAATTTCCATAAACCCTTCTGAGGGTTACAAGGCTTGTAGGGTTAACATCAAGGTGATGACAGAATTGCGTTTCTTCTAAAACCTCTACAGAGATTCCATTTGCCTGTCTTTTGAACTTTTAAAGCCTACCTGTATTCCTTGGATTATAGTCCCTTTCCCTATCTTCAAATACAGCAGCATAGCACCTTCAAATCTCTTGACCTCTGCTTCTATGGCTGCATCTCATTTGTCCTTGCCTCCCTTTTTCTCTTGTAAGGACTTTTGCACACAGATAATACAAGCTAATCTTCCTGTCTCAAAATTCTTAATCTGATCACATATGCAAAGTCACTTTTGTCATGTAAGGTAACATATTCACAAACTCAGTATACTACGATGTAGACATCTCTGGAGAGGGACTGGTTATTGTTCTGCCTACCACACCATCTCACCACATGTCCAAAATTATGAAAGTTACACCATTCTGAAGGTACAGAGGCACCTCCGAAGAACACGTGTTGGCAAAATGTCTATCATTACTTACTAATTGTCAAATACTTATTATCTGGAATTATTCTAGAATAAGACCGTAGATTCTGCTAATAACAACAACAACAATAATAATTAATATTTGTCAAATAATTATTATGTACAGTTATTCTTCTCAATCCTTTTCCAAATATAATTAATTCTTAGAAAAAGAAATGCTCATATTTCTATATGTGTATATCATTTATCTTTGTAATCATTATATATGTATTCCATCTCTCTCTGTCATCTATCTGTTAATTTATCCATTTTCATTCCGTCTTTATCCATTATAAAAATAATTACCACCTAGAAGTAATTTGGGGTCAGTATATACTACATTGTGTTCCACTTGTATCAATAATAGACAATATATTTTGCTATTTAGGGAAGATAACTTTGGGATCATTTGGTTCAATCACTTCATCTGGTAGGCCTGCATAGCAGGAGTGAAAACAAAGAAATAATTTGCTAATAGTCATATAGCTACTTACTCGTTGCTTCTTATGACCATTTTAACTAACTTTGGGGTTAGGGTAGAAATAGTTTAGAAAAATCATACTTTAGAAAGGCATTAAGTTATAAGTAATAATAGCTAGATCTTCCAGAAAAATAGAATACAGGAATTACAAGCATTAGATTTGTTCTTTTTTCAAAAAATTTCAGAAATGAATTTGACTTTGGCATAAGCTAGGGGTTTATATATTATAATAAATAGTAGAAAACAAGTTATGTATTATGGATTTAACTATACACTAAATGAACAGAGACTAAATTCAACTGAAACAATTGTCTTTTATTGGGCCAAAGATTACTTATATTTAACTACTATGAAAGAATATAATTCAGCATGTCAAAGAAAATTTTGTCTCTATTCTTTGTCACTACATGTGGTAAGGCTAGTTACCAATAACTTTTCTCAATTTTAGTTTGCCTGTCAATAATGTGAATATAATAATGCTGTTGTTGTTGTTGTTGTTGTTTGTTTGTTTTTTGCTATAGGATCTCACTCTGTTGCCAGGCTGGAGTGCAGTGGCGTGATCTCGGGTAACTGTAACCTCCGCCTCCCAGGTTCAAGCGATTATCCTACCTCATCCTCCCGAGTAGCTGGGATTACAGGCGTGTGCCACCACACCTGGCTTATTTCTGTATTTTTAGTAGAGACAGGGTTTCACCATGTTGGCCAGGCTGATCTCGAACTCCTGAGCCTGCCTCGGCCTCCCAGAGTGCTGGGATTACAGGTATGAGCCACCATGCTGGGACAATAATTCTTCTTTTAAAAGATTTTTGTACAGAATAAATCAGATAAAGATTGTGGAGGGTGTTATGTAAATAAATATTATAGTATGTATTATAATTACAACAACTACTACTACCATAGCTGCTACCAAAATAATATAATTTACTAAATAGGTAGCTGAATAGATTGATGACATTAAACAAATCTGCTCTTAGCCTGCATTAAAAAAATATTGATTGAACACGGGTAATGAAGATATTTGAATTCCAGTACAATTCACTTAGATTTTTATACTGTGAACTTTTAGTATCCACATTAGTGTTTTGTTTTGTTTTGTTTTTAAAGTGAATAATTATCTAGAAATACTAAAAATTGAATATAGATGCAAAGAAACTGATTAGGAAACAAATGGCAGAATCTTGGAGTGATTTAATAATTAACTGAACAGTGGAATACAATAAAAAGTTTCTTCAAAAAATTAAAAATAGAACTACTATATGATCCAGTAATTTCATTTCTGAGTATATTTTCATAGTAAATAAAATCAGTATGTCAAAGAGATGTCTGCACTCCCGTTCTCTGCCATATCTTGGCTATTATGTCCAAGAGTGAGTATGAGTGTGAGTGTGAGTATACTATTATGTGTATGAGTAATGTTACTCATAATAGCCAAGATATGGAATCAATATAAATTTATCAATATAAATGTACATTGATATACTAATGTATCAATGAATAAAGAAAATGTGGTATATTATACAATGGAATAATATTTCACATTAGGAAAGAATATCCTGGATATTTTAAAAATATTTCTCTCAATTAAATGTAATTATATATCCTTTGACCAATATATCTTTATCCTCCCAACCCACTAGCCACCAAAGCCTCTGGTAACCACCATTCTACTCTCTACTTCTGTAAGATACAATATTTTAGATGCCACATGTGAATGAGGTCATGCAGTATTTGTCTTTCTGTGCCTGTTGGTCAAAGGATATAACTACAGTTAGGGAGGAAAAACAGATTTTAAATGTCCAGAATAGACAAATATATGAGACAGAAAGTAGATAAGTGATTGCCCGGGGCCATGGGGTAAGGGAGAAAAGATAGGGAAGAGGAATGGAGAACCAATGCTAATGGTTATGAAGTTTCTTTTATGGGTGATGAAAATGTTTTAAAATGGTCTGGGGTGATGGTTGAATGACTGTTGTGAACATACAAAAATCCATGGGATTATACATTTTAAATGGATAGATTGCATAATATGTAAATTATATCTCAATAAAGCTGCTGAGTCTTTTAAGACAAATATTCTGTTATTTGCAACAAGATAGATAACATGGAAGGCATTATGCTTAGTGAAGTAAAGTGGGCACAAAAAGACAAAGATTGTGTGATTTCAGTTATATATGAATCTAAAAATAAAAATAAATCAAACTCATAAAAACAGAGTAGAAATGTGGTGAACAGGGGCTGGGGCTAGAAAAAGAATAGAGAGATGGTTTAAGGGCACAAAGTTCCAATTAGACAGGAAGAATAAGTTCTGGAGATCGGTTATACAGCCTGGTGATTAAAATTGATAACAATGTATAGTATACTTAAAAGTTTCCAAGATGATAGATTTATCTCATTAAAGGTAGAAGGATAGCTAGCCACTATTCACTCATTTGCAAAAAAATACATTGAGACAATTTACATGTATATCTAAAATTAAGATTTATAATTTATTTCATTAATTAAAATTTTAGGTTTTTTCTTTTTTTATTCTTTAATAGTTTTGCCTTTCATAGCTGAATTTACCAAGTACTAATCTTTTTCTTCATATTAAGCTAAAAATGCACATTAATTTAAAGGGATAAAGTTCTGATCACAACATGATAATTATGTTAGATGATTAATATGTTTATTAGCTATATTTAGTCATTTCACAATGTGTGTATACATATCTCTCTCAAAATATCACATTTTATACCATAAATATACATAATTGATCTTTCAATCAATTAAAAAACATTAATAAAACAAACTGGACAGAAAGCTGATTGAAAGAAAGGGTGACCATGGTAACTGAAGTGAATATAGGTAAGTAGAAAATTGAATATAAATAAGTAGTTTAATTAGAATTATAAAAAAGTAGTTAACACACTCTTTATGTGTTAATTTTAGTAATAAATCTAGAAAACTAGAACTATATTTCATATGTAAAATATTTAATTAAATCTTACTCATCTTATTCACCATATAAAAATTAAAAGAAGGAGCAGGTGTGCTTTACTGATTATTCTCTTTTACTGTAATTGATGTGAAGTTTTCCAAGAACTTTAATGTTGGAAAAGCTCAAATTTGTTTCTTCAGGACATTGTGAACAAATACAAGTCAAAGCTAAGTGATTCTGAAATAGAATGAATGGATTAGTTATTAGAGTGTCTACTAGGAACCTAAAATGAAAGCAGCATAAATATCACTGAGGAAGTAATGCTACCACAGTATCAATGTTATGCTTAAAACATTCCTTCCAAATAGGGTGTAACTCAATATGGTGTGTCCTTTTCTCAGCTTCCCATGGGGTGTTATATGGTAAGAAACAATACAACTATCAAAGTTACATTATTCCCTTTGCAAAAATAATAAACTAAACTCTGTTAACATAAGTGTATTTGTTTTATGATGCTAAAAGTTTTATATTTCCAGAATGATAAAATTGGTTTATAAAAGCAAAGAGTAATGCAGTTATCACATTTCATGGGGAAAAAAGGCACTATAACACAGAAGTCAGTCGTGCTTTCATACTTTAGTCAAGCTATGCCTCTGCTTTTTACCTATACAATTTCCTTGAGAGTTAGCAATCTATACTTATTTTTATTATGCTATCTCATTAAAGATAAAAGGGTAGCTAGTCACTACTCACTAGTTTGAAAAACATATATTGAGACAATTTACATGTATGTATAAAAGTAAGATTTATAATTCATTTCACTAATAATTCATTATAGGGTTTTTTTTTTCATTCTTTAATAACCTTTGCCTTTCATAGCTGAACTTACAAAGTACTCATCTTTTTCTTAGTATTAAGCTAAAAATACACATTAATTTAAGGGGATAAGTAAAGTCTGTTAATTAACAAAATGAAAATGTAAACGCTAGCTTACTAATTTCAGGGAAAAGCCATCTGAATATTATTTTAAGTGAAATTTGAAACACATACCATATGTTTAATCACAAGACATAAACAGCATGAAATGCAAAACTTTTCATTATTCAGGTACACAAGAAACATTTTATTCAATGAATATTCTTACACTAGAGATTGAAAATTCATAGAGAATGTAGTTATTATTCTCCATACTACCTGAAATTAAAAACAATTCTCCCCACATGCTGGCCATAGAAACTAGAATCCTTCTTCCCCAAGTAAGGTCATACAAACCAGTTTCTTTTCCCAAGAGGCAGCCATAAAACTTAAAATATTCTCCTTAAAAACTGGCTAATACAAGATTATCTGAGCTAGCATGTTTCACTGTAGGTCATAAGACCCCCATTTCAGCAAGGGCTCCACCCCACACCCAGAGGGAAGAAATGTATGCTCAGAGAGGTAGGAAGAATCTACAACAAAAGGCCTTGCTGGGTTTCCCTACTGAGTCAATTAGCATTAGATCATGACCTTTTCATCCAATCATATTTCTACATAGCTTTCCATATTTTGTTAAATCTAATGATGAAAATAGATAATGCCCTTGTATCTTTGGGTCTTCATTCTGAAGGATCTCTGTATATACACTAAATCAATTTGTATGCCTTTTATCCAATTAATCAATCTGCTTCATGTCAGTAATTTTTCAGCAAACTTTCTGGTGGCCAAAGGTCTTTGCCCTCATGGTCCAAAACTAAATATGCGTTCTAATTCTTAATGAAAATAAACTCACTCTTCTTTATTTTTTTTTCCTTTTCTTCTCAAGACAAAACATGATTGTGTTGGAAAAGGAACCTCTCTCTCTCTCTCTCTTTCTCTCTCTCCTCTCTTCACAGTAAAACAGTATTTACATATAGGATACTTTTATTATTGTTTAATTCAAATCAAAATAGCTTCATATCCATATATCCATTCATTTAACTATTAGAATAATGAGAATGATAATAATGGCTCTAGATAACTTAGAGTATATGTATGAGCAACTTAGAGTATATGTATGAATTTTTTATAGCAACAACTATGAGAAGTTTTTTTTTTCTTTTTAAATAACCATTTGACAGAAGACAGTCTTATAGAAAGGTTATATAATGTATCCATAGTCATATAACTAGTTTTAATCAAATTACAGATTGAAATTGAAACTGTTTGATTCCAAAATGAATACCTAGAACCCCATATTATGTTAATGAGGTATTTATTTGTGGGAAAAATGGAAATGATGCTGTAGCATGGAAAATGATGGTGGGGGACTAAGTTAAATTGTAAAAAAAAGAATCCTGCAAATCTTATGCAGGCAACCACTTTTTAAAAGTGTTCATTTAAATGTGCTTTATATTCTACTGAAAATAAAAATTTGAATCAGAATCTGCATTCATCATGACTGAGAAATCACTTGTGAATTTCAGCAACAAGTGTGGCATTCATTAAAGTTTCAAAAAGTCTTGTACTTTAGTAATACAATATGTAATCCTTTCAGCCCATTTCACAGTGGTTCTCACGTGTCCTCTTAAATTGTCAGTAGTACTCTGGAGACAGGAAATAACTTCTTTATGAAAAACATCCATTCAACATACATTGCTTAATCTAAGTGATTTTTCACTATAGATTTTTCATTATAATTACTAACAGGTCTTACTATTATTATATCTATTAAAAATTCTCACTATTATTATAACTACTAATAGTTCTCACAGTGCCAGCCAACACCCTTAGTGTTAAACATACAGTTATGTATCTTAAATAAAGCAAATGAAGCAAACCTTTCCTGGAGTACTGCTATTTCTAGCAAATTTTGTTATGTTATTTGATATCACTCATGATACAAAAAGTTTATGACAGCAAATGAACTGATTACTAGAACACCTGGTTAACTAACTTGAGTTATCAACATTACTATTGTACTTTTATTTCCTGTATACAATGTGAATTCTTGTTGAGCAGAAATGAAGTCTTACTATAATTACCTGTTTTTCGACTCTTCAGATCATAATTTGTACAAACTTAGGTTTAGTAAATATTTATTGAAAAAATAATTCAACCAACAGACTAAGTTGTTATGACACTGAAAATTGCAGATAAATAAAAGGGATGCTTAATTTGGAATCAAATCTCTACCTATGAATCCCTACCCTCTCATTTACTAGTTTTTGAATGTCAGATCAATTATATATATTCTGTGATTCTCTGTTTCTAATCTAATAAATGGCATCACCAAAGCTACATCTCAAGGTTACTAGTGAGCATCAAATGAGAAAATGCAGGCAAAAATATTTTTCTAAGTTTGAAGTTGTGATTATGAATGTTTTAGTTCTTACTTATTTTTATAACGCGTAGAAATAACTCAAGCTGTTTTGTCACTACAGTTTTAAAGCCATGAGTCAGTCTCCTAGTATATACCTGACAAAGACGACATGGTACAATATAAAACAAAATTAAGGAATTTAGGCTTTCGTTTTGACAATGACAGGAGACAGACAAATTCATAGGCAGACAGGGACAGGTTCCTGGTGAAACTGACCTTCAGGCCAAGGATAGTCTGAAGCCTGAAAACCGAGCTGCCAGTTTCAGATAGAGTCCACGACCAGAATGAGAACTTCCATCGTTATCTTACCCACTCTCTCTCGATTGATTTCTTCTGAGTAATGGATGCCCTTTAACCAATTGAATGGTGCCTTTTCCAAGCCCACACATGGGTCCATGCATTCCCCCATTCTAAGCCCTAAAAACCCCACACTCAGTCTCACAGAGGGCAACCCACTTTTGGGTCCCTTCTTGCTGCTGAGAGCTTGCTGAGAGCTTTCTTTCTGCAGCTCCATAAAATTCTACTCTGCCTTACTCACTCTCTGGTGTCCATGTACCTTATTCCTCTTGGTGGTGAAACAAGAACCCAGAACTTGTAGAATTGTGGAAGTCAAAAAGCTGTAATGCTCTTTGCTCGCCAAGCTACAGATGGCAGGAGTAAAAGAGCCTTAACACTCCCTCCAGCTCACCAAGCTGTGGGAGCGAAGAAGCTGCTGAGTGCCACTCCCTCCTGCTCACTGAACTACAGGAGGGAAAAAGCCGCAAGATTTCAACTTTACCATTACAATTTTTTTTCCTTACTGATACCTTTTTTCTCTCTGAAACTTAGATTTTTTTCATTTGTGACATAAGAATGGAATACTGTAATACTTCTATAGATTCTCCATTTTGCCAGGTTCTTTAGGATTCTTCAAGATGCACGGTGATGTTAAATTAAATTATATTAAATATACTCGTTTTATAAATGTGAACACATCATTGTGACTGTACAATTTTTACACATGCTTTTTAAAATATAATAATATAAATTTATTTGAATGATATCAGTGTGGTCCATTTTCATCTTTTGTTTTGTGATGCACCAAATATAACTCATTTGATACTCACTGGATGTTTATTGTAGTGATGCTGCCAATATTGTATATATACAGATATTCTTTTCTATGTCTTTCAATGATGCTTTTGTGAGAACCCATATTCTCAGTATCAGAAAAGTTTTGCCTCTTATGAACAACTGGTGTTAATTTTTTGACAGTGCTTTCAACATTACATCTAATCATGCATTTCTCTTTCTTTTGACTGCTAATACTATTATAGCCAAATATTTAGTTTGCATTCAATAAGCATCATAGAAATTTATGAAGCATATTTTTGTAAAACAAATATTTTATTATTTTGGTTATTACTTTTTTTCTCTTTTCTTTTTAACATCTTCGTAAGTGTAAATGTGTGTATCTATGGTAAATTCTGTTTCTTAGTTTCTTTTCCTATTCTCATTTTATTTTATATTTACTTATTTGCACGTCTATGTGTAAAAACATGGTAAACCAGCTCAGTATCATTTGGCAATTACAACATTCTATCCTGACTTCCATAAACCACTTATGAAAATCAGTCTTGGTTACCCTTAATTTTAGATCAAAGCAAAGTGATTGTGCTTGATGATTTATTGTATTTTAGATTGTTTTGACATTTATTAATCTCTCTTTTTTATATATATAATATGTCGACGTTTATACTTTCCATCATCCTGGAGCAAATCTCTTTTTGTTAATTATTATTATCTAGAGTAATTATGAGTTTCATGGGATTTTGACAACTATAATAAAATACATTTAAGAATGCAAATGATTGGAACATATTTATGGCAACACATATTCTCAAAAATAAATTTTAAATTATACATACTTTCTTAATTTTTTTCTAAATGAAAGAATAATTCATCAAGTGAATAAAATGGTTACAAGGAAAACAGAAATAAAAATTAGGCAATAGATAAAAGCTAGATTTCTCTAAATGTACCCTGTTTTGTAGGTTTGGCATAGGAGTTGTATAAAAATTTTGCATAATTATAAAACAAAATTATATCAAAGTAGAAGAAAAAAGAGCAATTCCTAAACGCTATGAGCAAAATAGAACACATAAACTTGAATTGGTGGCTTTGTCATGAAGAGAGGAAATCCTGCAAGTGAGCTTAAAGCTATTCTTTTCACAAATAATAATTTTTAAAAAGCAGTTAGAAGTTTATAATAAATAAAACAAGCATTTACAAATTAGTCTGCTGCCATGATTACAAATTTCAATAGACTTCACTAAGATCAAGAAATACAATCCTTATGTATTAATTAAGCGTATATGTATGGGTGTGCATTTCACACAATGATGGGGGATGCCTTTAGGGGCTGTTATGTTTTCAGATGCCTTAGGAACACCAAGATGAAGAATTTCAGGAGATAATTGGATATACAGATTTGATACTGAGAAGCAATTTTGGAAATGGAGGGAGGGATTTGGTAATCTTATGTAAAGTCATAGAAATTGAGAGGGGAAGTGCAGTTTGAAGAAAAACAGATCAACATAAAATCCTTTGAAAACAAAAATTTTAAGGCATGAACAGAAAAATAACTAGTTAAGGAGAAAGAGAAGGGATGTTCAAAAATATTTAAATTACAGGATTTTCAACAGCTTTCTACGAGAAAGATAAAAAGCATTGTATCTTTTATAGAGGAGGGCAGGGCTGATTTTTGACATAGTATTTAAAGCATTTGAAAAGTAAACCTTGAAACTGAGTTCAGCCAAAATGAGCTGGGTGCTTGAATTTTAAAAGGTAACTATGTTTATAATTTTGAAAAATTATTTTATTTTTAATTGAAAAATAATTGCATTTATTTATGGGGTACAATGTAATGTTATGATAAAAGTGTATTTTATGACATGATAATTAAATCTGTCTAATTAATGTATCTGTCACTTTATATACTTATCATTTCTTTGTGGTGAGAGCATTTGAAAATCTACTTATAAAAATTTTGAAATATACAATATATTATTATATGTAGTCATGACACCATGTAATCGATGTCGAAAACCTATTTTTTCTCTCTTACTGGTATTTTGTACCCTGTGACTAACATTTCCCGCTTCTTAATCCATCCCAGTTCACCTCACTTTCCATTCTTCACCCCATCCCCTATTCCACCACCATTCTATTTTCTACATCTCTCAGCATGACTTTTTGAGATTTTACGTATAAGTCATGTCATGCAGCATTTGTCCTCTTATGCCAGGTTTATTTCAGTTAGCATACTCTCAGCATGTTGCGAATGACAGAACTTCCTTCTTTTTAAAGGATCAGTAGTATTTTATTGTGTATATATTATGTCAGCATTGCCTTAAAAATATGATATTAATGCACAGTGACTTAATCTTTGAAACTATTCAGTAAAATATAAAAGAAAAATACCTCAAGACCATCTGCAGGTTAAGAATTCAAAGCTAAATAGAGTGGAGGTGGCTCACTTTCATATTTCACTGAGATAAGCAGTTTTGTGATCAATGTCTTCTAGTTTACATCTTGATTTCTTTGTTGCAGGATGTTCAAATTCACTTGAGCATCTTTCGGTATATAAAATAATAATGAATTTTGTATTTATAGATTGAGATATGACTCCAACCTGTCTTATTAACAATTTATTATGGATCTTTAATGTATCTTATCATCAATTAAAAATTACTTACAGTTCCATAATCATACAATTTTTTTATTAGGGGTATTGGCACTTGCTGACGTTGCACTCCAAAATGAAAGCAAAGCAAAGCAAAGCTAAGCAAAAGAGAATAAGACTATTGGAAATCACTGGATTTGTAGATGAAATTGAATTCTGTTCTCAGATCAATATTACTGAAAAAGCTAGGAAACATTTCCTTTATAGAATAATAAATGCTATGGTAAATTAATTTAAAATATTAAATACATAGCACACTCGAACTTAATCCTTCCCTTGCAAGGCAGTCAGTTTTTAAGTTCATATGTTTGTAAAAATACCATAATATCACAAGGCTAACAGTCACTACAACATAAACTTCATAACTACATACCTTATCCACAAATATCTGCTCCCATTAGCCACATTCAGAAACTAAATGGTCTACTAATGGTCTGAATTCCCAGCAGCCATAATGTGGATCTTTTCCCCCCAGTTATTCTCTTATACACAAAGAAAATGCTTTTATTAACTTATCTTGAATTTATATAATTATTTTACCTTGTTTCTCAATAAAATATATTTGAAATAGCTTACAAAATATATACAATAAAGTAAAAATGTAATTAAAAAAATCATATGATGGATAAAAATAAGGGCATAGATTGTTACAATTTATACTGAATGCCATTTCTAAGGAAGTTGAAAAATGTTACAAATCTTTGGGATTTGTAACCAGAAATCATAAAGTAGTATGTATTAATGGTTGACTCATTTTACACCCATAAGATAAAAATAAGCCAGCTAATGAGCAGAAGCGCATTTTCCCCTAAGAATCCTCATGAAATAGTTATTATACTGTGTTATAATGTTTTCTAGTGATAAGACTGAAGGAAGTAAAGGAAATAAAGCAGACAGCATCAAAGAGTCTTTGTAACATCTTGGTGAGGCAGAGTTCAGCATATTTGAAGCACACTTGACTTTAAGTAGCAGCTTTCTGATCATGTGGCTGAATCCAAGGATTCTTTTTCACATAATCTCCAAAAGGACAGACTGTATTTTTTTCAGGATATATTTTCTACATAGACTTTTTTTTTTTTTTCCAGCACAGCTTTTGCTAAGGCTTGAGCTATAGTAAATTCAATGTTAGAACCCTGACAAGAGAGTATACTCTACTACTACTCTCTTAAGGGTTTTCAGGTTAGGTATGAAAGTATCAATAACAAATAGGTCTTCTTTAACTGAACTGATATATTGTTCACCTGGAAAGGTTCCCTGATAATTTAAGTGAGGAAAAAAAAAAAAGATAAAATATTGGGTAGCATAATCTAATTATTTTAAATAATAATAATAAATTAATGAACAATTATATGTATTTAAAACTTAAATGCTTAGCAGGATATGCAGTGACTGAAAACTCAGTATCTCACAATAGAAAGGTGACAGATGCTCTTTATATTTTTCTCTTAACTGATTTTTTAAAAATATTATGATGGTTTATATACATTTTATTCTGGTTGGTTATATTAGTTATGATCACATAATCATTGTAATATAGTATGATCCATGGTAAAATGATAAATTTAAGGTTACTAAGTAGAAATTATTATTGAAAATAGGGCAGATATTTACATATATGATTAAGAATTAGTTTGAGGAAATATGCATCAATATTCTACAACTTGTCTGGACATGGTATATCATGCCTGGAATCCCAGCACTTTGGGAGGACCAGGCAGGATTATTACTTGAGCTTGGGAGTTCAAGACCAGCATGGGCAACACAGGGAGATCCCATCTTCACAAAACATTAAAAATAATAAAATATTAGCTGGGTTTGCTGGCCCATCACTGTGGTTCCAACTGCCCTAAAGACTGAGCTGGGAGAATCCTTTGAGCCCCAGAGGTCTAGGCTGCTGTGAGCCATGATTGCACCACTGTACTCTAGCCTTGGAAACAAAGCAAGATTCTGTCTGAAAGAAAGAAAGGAAGGAAGGAAGGAAGGAAGGAAGGAAGGAAGGAAGGAAGGATTCCAAAACTTATGTTTGCCGGTTTTAGGGCAGGAGTAGTACAGAATGCAGAATGCTTAGCTTCATGATAACTGTGTCCTCAGTCTAGATATTTGCAACTGAATAAAACCTAAGATAAAGCAAAATGTTGTTGTGATATCACTAGAAAAAACAATTATAACTTAAATTTCTTGTTTTAAGTAAATCTTTCTGCATCTCCATGGAATTTTAAAATAATTAATTTCTTCCCATATATATTTTTATTTTTATTTGCAAGTTGCAATTTTGTATATTTTAGAAGGAATGTGTCTTCATTATTACAGGGATCTTTAACTGGAAACAAATGTGTTAAAATTAATTATACAACTTACTTTACGTACTTTAAATTTCTTTTTAGGAGGGTAAAATATATAATTCCACTCCGATTATGCTGTTTAACTTTTCTTACTTTTAAATCTTAGCATTTAATATGGCTTTTCAAGTGTCTGAACACAAAATATTAAAAATATTAAGTCATACATTTAATCCTTTCTTGTCTAGTATCATTTTCATATCACATTATGTTCTATCCATCTTTTTCTTCATTGGTAATATTTAGTATTGGTTGTTCAATGATTTTTTTCATTTCATTTCTCCATAACAAAGGGAAAGTGCTGTAAAAAGTATGGTGGCCTAAATTTTATCCTAAAAGTATTGTACAAGTATGGATAATATCCACAATATATCCACAATATTTGATGACTATTTCTGATTAAGTTGTTTATTAACACTGAGAATCTTTACAGAAATTGCTGCTAACTACATTTTTTAATTTTAAATTTCTTACAATGTACACCAAGTGATATTTTAAACTATTACTGAATATACTTGAAAAGTGAATCAAATTTATGAATACTTGACTTACTCATGAAGAATTGGTCTTGATATTGTGTTCTCATTTACAAAGGCTTTATAAAACCAAGTATAGAGTAAGGCAGTATCTTATCCAGCAAATGTTCAAATAGACCTTTGATACCTTAGTCAAAAGAGAGTGACTTACAAAATATGCCGGGTCATGAAGTTAAAAATATTACATTAAGAAATGTTATTTTTTTTAATTAATTTATTATTATTATACTTTAAGTTGTAGGGTACATGTGCATAACGTGCAGGTTTGTTACATATGTATACTTGTGCCATGTTGGTCTGCTGCACCCATCAACTCGTCATTTACATCAGGTATAACTCCCAATGCAATC
Source organism: Theropithecus gelada (assembly GCF_003255815.1). Classification (NCBI taxonomy): domain Eukaryota; kingdom Metazoa; phylum Chordata; class Mammalia; order Primates; family Cercopithecidae; genus Theropithecus; species Theropithecus gelada. The sequence continues at coordinate 126,477,572 of NC_037669.1, forward strand.
CCTCCCCCCTCCCCCCTCCCCATGATAGGCCCCGGTGTGTGATGTTCCCCTTCCTGAGTCCAAGTGATCTCATTGTTCAGTTCCCACCTATGAGTGAGAACATGTGGTGTTTGGTTTTCTGTTCTTGTGATAGTTTGCTAAGAATGATGGTTTCCAGCTGCATCCATGTCCCTACAAAGGACACAAACTCATCCTTTTTTATGGCTGCATAGTTATTAACATGATAGTTTCTCTGTGCTTAACCTCGTTTGAAGAATATATTTTATTAACTTAATATTATTATTTTTTAGTTGAAAAACTGGCATTTATCACTCACCGCAGCAAGAGAGAAGACACACCCCGGCCATCTTTGTAGCTATCAGAAGTAATGTGATATAGGATTTGGACTTTGGGCCATGATTGTGCCACTGCACTGTAATGCCTAGCAGTGGGATTGTCGAATGATATGGTGGCTCTATTTTTAGTTTTTTGGAGAACCTCCAAACTGTTCTCAGCAGTAGTTGTAGTAATTTATGTCTATATCAACAGCATACAAAAGTTTCTCTTTCTCCATATCCTTGCCATTATTCATTATTGCCTGTTTTTTGACAAAAGCCATTTTAACAGTGGTGTGATGATAACTCATTGTAGTTTGACTTACATTTTCTCTGATAATCAGTAATGTTGAACACGTTTTCATATACTCGTTTGCCATTTGTATGCCTTATTTTGAGAAATGTCCATTCTGATCTTTTGCCCAGTTTTTAAATTGCATTCTTAGATTTTTTCCTATTGAGTTGAACTCCTTATATATCCTGGCTATTAATCCCTTGTCAGATGGACGGTTTTCAAATATTTCCTCCCATTGTGTGAGTTGTCCCTTCAATTTGTTGATTGTTTCCTTTGCTGTGCATAAGATTTTTAACTTGATGTGATTCTATTTGTCCATTTTTACAGTAATTGCCTGGGCTTATAGGGTATTACTCAAGAAATCTTTGCCCAGATCAATGTCCTAGAGACAATTCTCAATATTTCCTTTTAGCAGTTTCATAAGCTGACGCCTTAGATGCAAGTCTTTAATCCATTCTGATTTGATTTTTGTACGTGGTGAGAGATAGGAGTGTAGTTTCATTCTTCTGCATGTTAATACCAAGTTTATCCAGTACAATATATTGAGGAGACCATCCTTTCCCCAATGCATGTTATTGACAACTTTATCAAAGATAAATTCACAGTAAATGTATGGATTTGCTCCATTGCTCTGTGTGTCTGTTTTTATGACGGTACTAAGCTATAGTAATCATTGGTTACTATTGCTCTGTAGTCTAATTTGAAATCATGTAATGTGATTCCTTCAGTTCTGTTCTTTTCACTCATGATAGATTTGGCTATTCTGGGCCTTTTGTAGCTCCGTATAAATTTTACGATTGTTTTTTCTATTTCAGTGAAGAATGTCATTAGTATATTGATAGGAATTTCATTGAATCTGTAGATTGCTTTGGGTTGTATGGATACTTTAACAATATTAATCTTCTAGTCACTGAACATAGAGTATCTTTTTTTTTTTTTTTTTAGAGACAGAGTCTCACTCTGTCGCCTAGGCTGGAGTGCAGTGGTGCAATCTCAGCCCACTGCAACCTCCGCCTCCCGGGTCCAACCAATTGGTTAATTGCTAAGTATGTAATTTTATTTGTAGATATTACAAATGGAATTACTTTCTTGACTTATTTTGCATTGATCACAATTAGTATATAGAGATGTTATTGATTTTTGTATGTTGATTTTGTATTCTGAAACTTTACTTAATCTGTTTATCAGTTATAGTTCTTTGATGGAGTCTTTAGGTTGTTTTTAATATATGATTGTATCATTTGAAAACAAGAATCATTTTACTTCTTCCTCTCCAATTTGGATATTTCTTTCTTTTTCTTGTCTGATTAATCTATCAATAATCTCCGGTCCTATGTTGAATAACAGTGGTGAAAATGGGCAGCCTTGCCATGTTCCAGAATCTAGAGGAAAGGCTTTTAATTGTTTCCTGTTCAATATGGTACTAGTTGTGAATCTGTCACAAGTTGCTTTTATTGTGTTGAGATAGGTTCAGCATACCTGAATATGCAAAGTTTTCTGAGGATTTTTATCATGAAGAGATAATTAAATTTTATCAAATGTTTATCCAGCATCAGTTGAAATGATTATTTTTTTATCCTTCATTCTGTTATGATGTATCACATTTATTGATTTGTGTATGCTAAACCATCCTTGCATTCCTGAGATAAATCTCACTTGGTCATAATGATTTATATTTTTAATGTACTGTTGAATTCTGTGTGCTAGCATTTTGTTGTGAATTTTTGCACCACGATTAAAGTGTTAAAATACTATGTGGTTTTTTTGTGGTTTACTAGTGAGTTTTGTTACTTCACATGATTTCTTATTGCTTATTAACATCCTTTTCTTTCAAATTGAAAAACTCCCTTTAGCATTTCTTGTAGGATAGATCTGGTATTGATAAAATTTCCCAGCTTTTGTTTATCTAAGAAAGTATTTATTTCTCAATTTTAAAGGATATTTTTGCTGGATATACTATTCTGGATATTTTTGTTTCCCCTTCAGCACTTTAAAGATGTCATACCAGTCTTTCCTGGTTTGTAAAGTTTCCACTGAAAAGTCTGCTGCCAGATATATTGGAGCTCCTTTGTATGTTATTTATTTCTTTTTTCTTGCTGCTTTTAGGGTTGTTTCTTTATCCATAACCTTTGGGAGTTTGATTATTACCTGTCTTAAGGTAGTTTTATTTGGATTAAATCAGCTTGGTGTTTTATAACTTTCTTGTACTTGAACCATTGTGAAGTTTATTTAGATTTGGGGCATTCTGTTATTTCCCTTTAAATAAACTTTCCACCCATCTCTCTCTCTCTGCCTCCATTTTAAGGCCAATATCTTTTAGATTTGCCATTTTGAGGCTATTTTTCTAGATTTTCTAGGTGTGCTTCATTCTTTTTATTCTTTTTCCTTTTGTCTTCTCTGACTATGTACTTTCAAATAGCCCATCTTCAAGCTCAAAATTTCTCTCTTTTGCTTGATCAATTCTGCTGTTAAGACTCTGAAACATTCTGTGGTATGTCAATTGCATTTTTTTTTTATCTCCAGGATACTTACATGATTCTTTTTAATTATTTCAGTATCTTTGTTAAGTTTACCTGATAAGATTCTGAATTCCTTCTTTGTGTTATCATAAATTTCATTGAGCTTCCTCAAAACAGCTATTTTTGAATACTCTTTCTTAAAGGTCACATATCTCTGTCTCTATAGGACTGGACATTGATGCCTATTTAGTTCATTTGGTGAAGTCATGTTTTCCTGGATGATCTTGTTATTTTTAGATATTTGTCAGTGTCTGAACATTGAGGAATTAGGTACTTATTGTAGTCTCTATAGTCTGGGCTTGCTCATACCCATCCCTCTTGAGATTTTCCAAGTATCTGAATGGACTTAGGTGTTGTGATGTAAGTCTTTGCTCAATGCAGCTATATATGCATTAAGGGAGACCCCAAGCCCCATAATGGAAAGGCTCTTGTAGACTTATATAGGTACCACCTTGATGGTCTTGGGTAAGATCTGTGAAAATTTCCTGAATTACCATGCAAAGACTCTTGTTCTCCTCTCTTACTTTGCCCCAAACAAAGTCCCTCTCTCTCTCTTTGGTGATCTGCCTGGAGCTAGGGGAAAAGTAACATAAACACCCCTAGCCACCACCACTGGGACTGTTTTGGGTTAAAGTTAGCACAGCATTAAGTCTCACCCAAGGCCCCTGATGAGGACTACCTGGCTACTGACTGTGTTCACTAAAGGCCCAAGGGCTCTAAAATCACCAGGTGGCAAATCCATGCAGGCTTGTCTTCTTCTGTTCAGGGTGTCTAGTTCCCCCAACCCCGGGCTGGTCCAGAGATGGCTTCCAGGAGCCAGTGCCTAATGTTGGGAACCTTATCAATCTAAATGATGCTCTATATTCATGCTGAGGAGCTGACATTCAAGCTACATTACAAAGTCCTTCCCACTCTTTTCTCCCCTTTCCTCAAGCAGAAAAGTCTTTCCCTATGACCACCACCACCCTACGTCTGCAGCAAGTACTGCCTCGCTACCACAAATGTTCACTCAAAGCCCAAAAGCTCTTTGGTCAGCTTTTGGTGAATGTTGTCAGACTTGGGTCTCTCCCTTTTGGGTATAGAAACTCCTTTGGCCCAGAGCAAGTCCAGAAATGTCATGAAGGGGCCAAAGCCTAGAATTGAGCCCCCAGGGAAGCCTACTTGGTGCTCCACCCCACTAAGGCCAAGCTGGTACCCAAGATGCAAGACAAAGTCCCCTTACTCTTTTCTCTTATTTCCTCAATTGGAAATCTTTCCCTGTAGCCACCACAGCTGGAAATGTGCTAGGTCAGACCTGAAGCCAGCATGATTCTGAGTCTAACCCAAGGTCTGTGGTGTGTACTGCCTGGATAGCATTGCTGATTATTAAGGGCCCAAGGACCCTTTATTTAGCAGGCAATGAAACCTGTTAAAACTAGCTCCTTTTGTTCAAGGCAGCAAGTTCCTTTCTAGCCCAGGGTGTCTCTAGAAATATCTGGTAGTTAAGGCCTGAAATGGGAGCCTCAGAATTCTTCCTGGTGCCCTATTCTACTGTGGGTGAGCTGGTATTTAATTTGCAAGATGAAGACTTCTTTACTTTCCCATCTCCTCTCCTCAAGCAGAGTAAAGGAGTGTCTCTGGGAGCTGCAAACTGTACTACTGCTATGCTTTCATGAGTGGTGATCCAAGCAGTTCCTTGGCTGTCCTGATTGATGTCCCTTTAGGTCACATGTCCCCCAAGTCCACTGGCTCCAAGCTTCCCCAGGGCTTGCCCAGGAATTTGCAGTCCTTGTGGCCTATACTGCCTTTCAAGTTTATTTAGGACCCCAGCACATGTTAGCTTTTCAGTCTTCTCTTACAGAGCCTTGTGACTGAACAGTTTCACCAGCAGCCCTGTATTTTGTTTGAGCAGTAAAAACTGTAGAAGTGGGGTGTAGGCAAAATTGAACAGCACCTGCAACAAAACTGTGCTGATCATTGTTAACCAGCTTCCCAAGCCGGTGGCAAGGCTTTCTGGAGCTCAGGTTCTGAGTGCTGGGATGAATGATTTGCTTCTGTCTAGGGCTGGTCTAAATGCTCCTTTCAGGAGCACCAGCTGAGTTCTGCCCATGTCACTTGCCACTGTAACAGCACAGCACTCAGTTACAAGGCAAAGTTCCACAATCACTACCTTCTCCCTCCCCCAAGCACATAAATTCTCTCTCCACACCATAAGGCCACACTCAGGGGATGGGGGAGGGACAGTGCATACAATTCAAGACTGTCTTTCTTATCCTCTTCAGTGTCTCCTTCCTTAATAAGATCTCAAAACTTGATTTTTTGATCACTCTCTTGATTTTGGGGTCTTAGGAGGGTGCTTCTTTGTGTGGATAGTTGTTCAATTTTGTTGTTCCTGTAGGGATTGCAATTACTGGAGGCTTCTATTCTGCCATCTTGTTCCACCTCCTCTTTATTATTAACTTACATTTGATGTTGAAACTCTATATTACTTTATTTAAAGTTGTGAATAAGCAGTATTCTAGTTCAACTATTTCCTTTCAAAAACAAATATGTTATGTTATTTTTAACCTAAAAAATGTTTTCTTATGCATTTTTTTGATTTTTTTTTTCCTGGATTGGTTTTACATGCTACATCGGGGTAGCCCAAAAATATTAGAAAAGAAATTAAAACAAATTGTATAAAATATTAATGATTAATTTTAAACATATAAAATGAAACCCCATGAACAATGTTTTCTAAAATTTTAAAAACTATATCCAATATTATTTTTAAAGATTAGGGAGTAAAATGGTTTTCCTATGAATGCATGCTATTTAAAAGTCAAGTAGCAAATAACATTTTCCTATGAAGTAGTGATAATACCATTGCACTGGGGTACTGAAATCCAGATGAGTCATAAAAAATGTAGACATACTTTTTGTGTGTGTGTTGATATAATTATACACAATTAAAATAAGAAGGTTTATTATAATTGTTACCATTAATTAAGTTACCATTCTCTTTGACCAAGACACTACTATTATCATTTTATCTCTTAAGCAATAGGAAAATTTTTACTTTTAACTTTCACCTAGGCTTAAAATTAGTGGCCACACTTAAAATAGTTGCTTTTTCTTTACAAGAGAACATACAATTATTTAGACTAAATGTGGATTCTCAATTTTCAAGAAGTAGAGAATTTAACAGATTTGTTAATTAGAATGTTAAGATTTTCCAGCAGTTTTTCCACTGTTGATACTGCTAACAAAGAGGTAAAATGCTCAAAGTTGCATTTATTCTCTGCAAAATTTTTCTGTAGTAACATAAAGGAACCCACAAATTTACTTCAGCCTAGAAAATTAGAAACCATTTAATAGAAAATCTCCATTTTTTTACGCTCAAGCTCTTACATTCCTATTCAAGTTAAATTATTATATATTATTGTTTTGAAAACTCTAGTGTGTCCTATACTGAAAAAAAAATTCTTTTTATATTGTGACATCAATTTATATTATTTTCCAATTTTTATCATAACTACCTCATTTTTCTTTCCCTTGCCTTTAGTTTGACTCTTACAAAATCATAAAATGTGAAAAACAATGAAAAATGTAGAAAAAATCAACACAATATTAAAAGAAAAACATTAAGATTATTTGAAGGAATATTTGGACAGTCATTAATAACTCACTATAAAACATTTATAAAATATTCACAAGGAGATATAACTAGGCTACTTACTGAAGATACAGAAATAAAATACTTATTTTCTACCCTCCAAGTACCCAAAGTCTAATTGGGAATTATTATAATACAAGCTGAGGCTTTTCTCTCACTAGTCACTACAAAATACCCACTTCTATTAATAGACCTAGTCTCTTAATTCCTCTCAGAAATTACATAATTTCTATGTTAACTATTTTATTGTTTTTCTCCTCTCTTAGAGTATAAAGCAAATGAAGACAGGAATTTCAAAACCTCCTGTTTCATCAAAGTCTTTAAGAATATCTTGAACTCAGTAAAATTTAATAGAATTGATAAAACCTCAATTATAAGAATATTCAGATATTATTTTAATATAAAAGGAGCATGTGGCCAAGACTACAGAAAGGTCATTTCAAAAGAAAATGACATATAAGAGTAAGACGGAATTTAACTAAAGAATAAATAAAGTTGTTTCAGAGGCAACAGCAGAGTAAGTTTCACTTAGAGGCTCACCATGGCTGAATGAGACACCTTCAGAGAACTGTAAACACTTGGAAATTCATAAGGGAGAAAAGCAACGGTGACAGTTAGGTAAAGAATGGGCATGAATGACCTTTTATGGTTTGAGAAGTGGATTAATTTGAGAACAACAGAAAGATATTGAATAATATTAAACATGAAGAAGCACAATCATCTAATTAATTTTTTAGAAAAATTATTCTAGAAAAATACAGGGGATGAATTAAAAGAAGAGTGACCATACATCCCAGTTTGCATAAGAGAATTCTAGTTTATCATGTAACCCAGTTTAAAGTGTCCAAATATTCAGGTGTAAAAAATAAATTAAATAAAGTAAAGGTGGTATATTTGTGAGAGGAGGTAAACCCCAAAATAGGTTAGTTAGAAATTCAATGCACAAATCCACATAAGTATTAAAAGCTGACTGAATCATGGGCATTAGTTGTAAAATACAGTGTGGCGTATTGGGTATAATAAAAAAAATTCTATATGACTGGACATTAAATACTAGACGTGAGGAAAGGAAGGGTGAGGCTGCTGAAGTAGGTAGAAACCCAGTCATTCACAAATCGAATGAAAGCATTTAGATTTTAGCTAAGGAAAATGTGAAAGAACAAATGCAGTTTGAGAATGAGGGGAACATTGTTATATGTGTGCTTAAAACTAAACACTCAAGCTTCAGTATGAGGAATAAATTTACGAGACTACGACTAAAGTCAGAGAAAATAGAAGACTTTTGTAGTAATATATTAAAGTAATTCAGAAAAAAAAGATAATAGACTAAGGTTGAAAGAATGGAGACAGAAAGATTTATTCAAGTATTTCTTATGAAGTAGAATCACAATGCAGCTTAGTGACAAACTTGAAATCAAATATGAAGGGAGAAGAGGAAATTTCAGATTATCCTTAGAATTCTATTTTGATAAACTGAAGTTTTGTTGAATCATTTAAGGTGGAAACTCTGGAGAAGAATAAATTTTGGGAATAGTTGATAACCTCTGCTTTGATATATGGTATTTAAGATATCTATAAGACATGAACACATGTATACAGACAACTGGATATAGAAGTACAGAATTCAGGAGAAAACTAATGAATAAATATACAGTTTAAAAAAGTTACCAGAATGTGGATTAACACACAAGTTATGTGAATGAAAGAAATTGCTAAATCATGTTTCAAGTGGCACATATTCATTTCAATTTATCATTGAAATGACTGGCGAAGAAGATGGATTTAATGTGAAACTCACTAAGTTATTTTACTAAAGATATTCTCAACAAACTGAATTACAGCAAGCTGCTTAAGAGCTACTCCATGAGTGTATAATGTATGACAGCTCCCACTATACATTATACACTGCTGATACAGAATGAAAAATGGCTCCTACAACATTATACAGCATTATAATGTATAATGTTTCCACCAACAGTGTATAATGGCTATAATTTCCCCATATTCTCACGGATATATATTTCAGTGAGAATATATATATATATATAAATACATATATAGAAATATATATATATAGAAAATATATATATATGTGTGTGTATATATATATATATATTTATAAAACAGCCACCCTAACAGTTATGGGGTAATATCTCATTGCAACTTTGAATAACATTTCTCTAATGCGTATGACATTGAGCACCTTTTAACATTTCTGATGATGATTTATATGTCTTCTTTGGAAAAAAATCTACCTATTTTTTTGTTGGATTATTTCTTTCTTGCTGAAGGAAATTAAAGAAAATCTAAATAACTGGAAATACACTCCGTGTCATGGATTGGAGATTAATATTGTAAAGATGGCAATAGTCACCAAAGTGATCTACAGATTCAGTGAAATCGCCATTAGAATCTCAGCCAAATTTATTGAAAAAAAATGGTGAATGAATTTTAAAATTCATATGGAAATTCAAAGGGTACAGAATAGCCAAAAACATCTTGAAAGAGAATAAAAGAGGAATATTCAATCTTTCTAATTTCAAAACCTACTATGAAGCTGCACTGTGTGACAGTGTGAAACTGGTATAAAGATAGACATAAAAATCATGTAATAGAATTCTTACATTTAGGTAAACTGATATTCTACAATGGTGTCAAGAAAATGTAACCAGAAAAGAATAATCTTTTCAACAAATGGTGGTGAAACAACTGGAAAGCCATATGCAAAAGAGTGAAATTGAATCCCTACTTTAAAACATATGTAAAAATTAACTCAAAATGGATCATATAGGCTTACATATACAGGCTAAATCTACAAAATTATTAGAAGCTACATTGGAGAAAGTATTTGCCTTAGATTGGGCAAAAGTTTCATATACAACAAAAACATTAATGATAAAAGAAAAAAATAAACGAATTGCAATTTTTCATTATGAAAATCTTTTTTTGTTACAAAATACCATCAAAAATGTGAAAATACCACCCATCAAATGGAATGCAATTCATGTATCTGACAATTCATGTATCTGACAAGACACTTGTATCCACAATGAATAAAGAACCCTTTAACTCAAAAACAATAAAAAATAAATAGACAAAATGAAAAATGAGCAAAGGATTTGAAAAGACATTTCTTTCAAAAGGACATGCAAATGGCCATGTGCATAAAAAGATGTTCAGCATTATTAGTTATTAGGGAAATGTAAAGCAAAAACATGATTAGGTGTCATTTCATACCCATTAGGATGACTAAAATAGCAACCATCAACAGTAAGAAGGGACAGTAAAGATGTGAATAAATCGGAAGTCTCAGATACACTGATGATGGTATTTTAAAGTGGTGCAGGTACTTTGGAAAGCACTTTGGAAGTTTCCTGAAACGTTAAACATGAAGGCATATAATCTAGACTTTCAACTTCGAGATATATATCCAAAAGAATTGCAAACATATATTCACCAAAAGATCTATGCACAAATATTTATAGCAGCATTATTCAAATCACCAAGAAGAAAAACCCAAATATCCACCACCTGATGGCTGAACAAAAAAAAAAAAAAAAAAGTCTATCCATACAATAGAATACATTTTTTTGACAGTAAAAAATAATGAAGTACTGATTCATGCTACAACACAGATGAACCTTAAACACATTATGGTAGATTTAAAAAGCTAGACACAAAAGACCATGTATTTTATTATTTTATTTATTTGAAATATCCAGAATAAGCAAATCCATGAAGACAGATAGTAGCGGTTTTCGGGCTGAAGAGGGGTAGAAATGGAGAATGACCGCTAATGACTATGAGTCTATGGGGCTTCTTTTTTGGCTGATGAAAATGTTTTGGTATTACAGAGTGATGATGGTTGCACGACACTGAAAGCCCTAAAAACTACATTTGCACTTTAAATGGGTAAATTTAATTGTATATGAGTTACATTTTAATAAAACTGATTTTTAAGTAAAAAATGAAATAAACACTAAAAGTGATTATTGTCTTAATGGAGTCCCAAAATCTTTTTTTTTTTTTTTTTTTTTTTTTTTTTTTTTTTTTTTTTTTTT